>NC_056733.1:765391971-765429471 GCF_019279795.1 Protopterus annectens
TCATTATATACTCTTCTTCTGTTTCTCTCACCCTTCCTGATTTCATGCACATCTCACCGACTGCGCTTTATATGTGATGAGACATTGGAACTGCCACATTATTATAAGGGGGGGTTAAAATGCCCTCCACTTGTTTACTCCCCCCCACACACACACAGAAGGCTTCTACAATGTCAGTTCTGAGATGAGCACCCAGGAAGGACAAAGCCACTTCTGTAGCCTCCCCCCCCCCCCCGGGACCCCTTTGGATATGTTACTGTGACATTATGTTCCTCATCCCAGAAATGATGAGACTGTTTTACCTGCTCATCCTGTATCCCCACCCTTCAACAGGTCATCTGGAACCTGGGATGCCAGCATAGATAGATGCCCTAACTTTGTACCATCAAGCTAGTACATGGCTTAAATTTCCTCATGCTTCTGGGATTATAACTTCACAAAAAGAGCTGCCTTCCTGCACAACCTTCTCTGTGAAATAATGCCTACATACAATATGTATCACTAATTCCAGATTCAAATTGTATTCCTTCTTCCTACACACCCAAAAGGTGCTGTTCTCTCAGAATTTTGGTGATTCTCCAAAGACGTAACAGTTGTCAGGGAGTGGGTGAATGGAAGGGCAGTTGCAGACTAGAAGGGTAATACCAGAACGGAGATGCACTGGCCCATGAACTGGCATACATACCACTATACTGTCCAGAATTTCCCAGAATGTCCAAGCTTTCTATCATATTTTTGTTCTGCCTCTCTCGGAAGATGTATGGTTTTCTGGCAAATCACTGAGGATTGTAGTCACTAAATAATGCCAGATATTCGAGTTTTAAACTTCATATCCTTCAGAAAAGGCATGCCAATACAAAATAGAGGAAACACATGAAGTAACTGGGAGATGTTTGGACAGATCAATCATTGCAACAGCATTCTTTTATGTTCACACCCCAGTATAATCAGGGCTCAATAAAGCATTAATTATTTTCTGGCAAACTGTAAAATGACATATAGATCTCCAAACTTTAACACTGTAAGTACAGCTGACTCACTGTGTTAAATCTGATAACATGGAGATGGTAACATTATTGAGGTTTAAACATATATGTACAGGAAGTATGGGGATACTAACTTCCCTGCAAGAAACAGAAAAAAAAATGTATTTTATTACGACTGCCTATTAGTACGGAGCACAAAAAACTAGACAGAAAGCTTCCTTCCCATAAAGATCCTTATTCAAAGGATAAGCTGCTCTCAGAAGTTCCCAGTTTAAATCTGACTTTTACTCCATTCAGGCATCACCAATGCTAAACACCCTCAGTTCCCTTTGCTACAGTCACTGGCACTCTGTATCTACATTACACTATACACACACATGTATGTAACACAAACATACATACACATGTGTGTGTGTGTATATATTATACATAGATACATACATACATGACTTCCGCGGTGGTGCAGCGGTAGCATTGTTACCTCACAGCAAGAAGTTCTCCCTTTCGATTCTCGGCTGGAGTGCGGGGAGTGCCTTCTGTGTTGAGTCTGCATGTCCTCCCCGTGGTTGGGAGGGCGTTCGAAAGACATGCGTAAATGGGCGTGCCTTCGTTGAAGGTTGGACGTCGAGCTGGCACCTCGGCGTTCGTGAAAATCTACTGCCAATCATTAGCAGACCGGAGTTCCACTGTGGCGACCCCTAACTGGGAAAAGCCGAAAGACAACATACACAAACACACACACACACACACACACACACACACACACACACACACACACACACACACACTCCAGGGATCTAAACCTTGTCATCACAATGAACAAAACATGCTGGAGAGATAGGTTTCTGACCCAGAGACTCCCCATACTCTGAAACAGACTGCCCATACATGTCAAGCAGAGCGCCTCCTTGACCCTCTTCAAAAGGAACCTTGACGATTGGATGGAAGATAGGAAATTCACCCCAGGGATCATGTCAGTCGCCCTCCTAGACAGGGGTCCAGGGAAGTAAATATTATGGGAAGAAATATCCAGGGAATTGTTATGGCTAGGCTTGTATAGGCCCTAGGGCCAATAGCCTAGTACTAACCTATGAACCTATATACATATACATATATGTGTGTGTGTGTGTGTGTGTGTGTGTATATATATATATATATATATATATATATATATATATATATATACACACACACACACACACACACACACACACACACATAAACACACAAATACACATATGCTCACAAACATAACTTAGTTTTCCTCATAGATTCTGAACACAAAAAATAAAAAAATGCATTGAGTAGAACATATCAGAAATCCTTGTCAAAATAAAGTGTGTGAAATCTGCAAACCAGATTTCCATGTCGAATCTTAAAGGAAATAACCACTTTACGAATGAGGGTCTTAATTTTGCATCCATAAAATTTTTTAAGTTTCAGTCCAAACTTACAAACACCTACTAGCAAAGACTTCTGTCAGATTATTGTAGGTTATGACGCACTCCTTCCCCTAGAATATGCTAATATACCCACACTGCTTTAGCACTGGGGCTGCCAAGGTCATATTAGCATATCCCAAGAGGAAAGCAGAGCAACATACAAGAGCTGAGTGCTGAAAAGCCTTAGCAAATACAAGTTTGTGAGCCATGATTTAAACGATAAAACCCATGTTGAGTGACGAGAATTAATTTAAGGAAAAAAAAGTTCGCTGAAAATTCAGCATGAAAGCACTAAGGGAGGGGCTTCATTGATTATTTCCTTTCAGAGCAGAAATTAGTTGCAGGTAGCTACTAAAAATAAGAAAACATGTTACTATGCTTAGTCTCTCCAAGCTACGTAACACAAAATTATGGCTAAGCACAATTGCTACCCGACACATTTGCATTCAAAAACTTAAGCACATTTGCTACCTGACACATTTGCATTCAAAAACGTAAGCACATTTTTAACTAAAACCAGGTTTTCTAATTCCATTGTAGCACAGTGTAAAGGTATTCTGCTAGTTAACTTCTTCTAATGCGTACAAAGCCTAACCCCTTTCGAAGTCTGCAGAAAGGGTAGGACAAATGCGGTGACTATGACACTGCTCTTTGCAGTCATGTGGGCAAAATATAACACTCTGTCAGCATAGATGTGGACTACGCCACTTTGGGGGTACAGTGTCGACTTTTACTCCTGATTACTAAAACAGGACTACAAAATGCACAGAAATGACATCATTATGTGGCAAATTATCTGTTTTAATCCAAACAGTGCAACAGCGCCTGTGGTTATGGAACCTGAGCAGAAACATGCCTGCACTTTTCATCAAAGGGCCCACACATAATATGCACTGCCAGCAGAAGTGTTCTTCAAAACAAACCTACACACTACCTACTTTTAAGTGCGTACTCATAAAACTTAACAACAGTCAGCCATTTGCCGTTCTATAGTTTTCATTCCGCTCAGTTACAATATTGCATTTTAAATGGCTGAACACAAAACCATTTGCACTGTGAATGCAATGAAGGACAGATTTATCATATTTCATCTGAAGCACCTCTACTGATCCCTGTCAATACAAGTGCTACATAAAGAGTTTAACAGCAAAATGTCCCCAGATGATCTTTAGATTGTGCATACATGTAGCTGTCTGAATTCACACGTTCATTTGCAATTTAGCAATTGCATATACAAGGTACTCGACATATGCAGATGCCCTTGTTTCTGTCTGAAAATGTACTTCATGACTCATGATTCCTAACCAGCTTAAGTGGGGGTGGGGTGGGTGGGAGAGACAGCTAGAGTCATTCTTGTCTTTATACAAGATTGTTTTATTTTTAAAGTATAAATATACTTCTACACACCTATTTCTATCAAAATAGAGATAATTGTACACACTTTAATGAAACTGCATGGCACTAAAATGGACAACAACAAAACATGTTTAATAAGCTTTCATGCCTATATTAAAGGATACAAAAGTAAACATCCTCCTACATGTCAATGCGAGAGCAGAAGTTCATCACACAAATAAACGACTGAGTTATTGGTATAATTCAAGTGTCCCTTCATGTAGCACTCATGTAAATAATTATTGTATTAACCTAGGCAGTGTTTAATCTTTGAAGTCACTCCCAGCAGCAAAAGCCAGCCTCGGAAACTGGAATTATTCCCATCTGCCTACGTGTTAGTACATGATCCAATGACATAATCAATTGACACAATAGAAAAAACAACAGCATTTCTTTTACAATATATGAATATCTTACTTCAGACTGATTTCATTAATGATATCTACACCCGATAGGAAATGTCAGAACCTCTTGATGTGACTTGGACAATTTTAACAGATTTAAATATATGTCTGCATAGCTGTTAGCTTTGCTTAATTCTGTATAATGTCTCTCACCTATATCACAGTGTAGGGTGTCTGATGAATAAATGTATTCTGTTTTTTAACCTATTGCCAGTAATGTTCAGTACTGATTGTTTTCCACCATCTTGAGACCTATTAGCATTTTCTGACACTTTAAAATACTTCAATAAAATATGTCCACTGTAGTGTGTTATCAGTGATGTGTTGACTTAAAATCCTCTAGTATTAGCCCTTAAATTTTCTTGTGGGTACTTCGAAGTATCATTCTACCAGCAATGCAAGCATTTATATGAGATGTGACATAAAAGCAGAAAAGAAAATTAACAAACATGCTCCAATTTAAATGACAATGCAGGATAAAGAAAAGCACAAGATGGATTACAAAGAAGTAAACTATAAAGTAAAAAAAATTCACAATAGATGTCCATTATAATAAATGATTCTACAGCAAACTGAAATGAGGGAGTACAGAAGTCCCTGAAAAAAATGTTTGCAGAGCAGTTACAAAGAGGATTTATGCATTATGTGGGTAACTCTCTTGCTGATATGTACGCATTACCACTCATGGGGCATGTATGTACCCTAAACTCATAAATGTTGTTCAAGTAGGCCAGCAGGATAGGGGCTGGCTGTAAAAAAGGCAGGCATCACGGGAAGAAAAAGACATGAGCAGAAACAATTACACAGTTAATATGTTAGTGGTTTCACTGTTTTGAATCATTCAAACATTCAAAAAAAATGCACATAGACTCTGGAAGCGTGCCAACCTGTATCCACATGCTGGTGATATTCATAAACTGATCTTACAGCTAGAGTGGGGGGGGGGGGCTGGAAAATGTAGGGAATCCAAGCAGTCACACTCGTCCTCCAATCCATCTAATAAGTGTGCTGTGAATGTCATATTTTATGCCATTGAGGAAACAACACTCAATAAACTTATGCCAACAGGACATCAACCCCTTGTTTAGTCTGTCAGTATCACTTAACTAGCCACTTAGTAGCAACTCATCCATTTCATGTCTACTTTTATTACATCTACCCAGTACAGACTGTAACTACTTCCTTGCACTGAATTCCATGATCTAATGCAGAAACTTCATTTTTCCACCACACTTTCTGTGAAATATTGATTTTAAGCCTTCACAATTGTTTTCCAGGTTTGTTCTCAGCAAGGGGTGCTGTAGGTGTACAGTGTGCAAGTTCTCACTGCATTCGTATGGTGTTTTGCTGACTATGTCTAGTTCTTCTAACATCCTCAAAGGAGGTTACATGTGAACTGACAAGCCTTCAAACTGCCACTAAGTTATGTGTATCGTGTGTGTGTGTGTGTGTGTGTGTGTGTGTGTGTGTGTGTACATGCATGTGTGTAACATGTTATAGGTTGGCACCCCATATGTGACCCTGAATTGGATTAAGTGAGTAAACAGAGAATGAATGACATTTGTCATCTACAGGTCAGAGAATTATTTTGAATGTAGCAGTGAAAAATGTTGACTACAATTTAGGATCTTGGACACATTTTAGAAGACTGGTATAGCATACTCAATCCCCTTTCAACTCTAGCTTTAAAATGTTTTACTGAAGTAAAAAAAAACAAAGACTTATCAAAGATCCTGAGAACGAGTCATGGCTGGTAAAATGGGACAAGGATAAAATGTTCTTATGTGACTAAGGGGATGACCACATTCAGAACATACACGATTTATACATTTCTGTGTCAATCATTAACAGTAGTAGAACTATTTATTTACTGAAAACATGTTGACCAAAAGATTGAATGTTTTTAACCTGGACACACAGGCACCCGGGGTTTGCAGTCATAACTAGAAAGGCTGCAAGTGTCTTGTGAACTGCCACAAAAACTCACAATAAAATTATACTTGAGTTTCATCTGCAGCATCCAGAACTCCACCACACACAGATTTGTTAAAACATCTGAATTCAGACCTACTCAAGTAGTGATCTCCTTCACCAGTTTATGTTTGCCATCCTGGATTTAATTTAACTAATGTGCTGAAAAAAATGGAACCATCAGACGTCACTACATTCCACTCTTGTGCATTTATCCTTAAATGTCTTCTACACTTGTCGCCAATTTAGATAAAGCACAGACCATTAACCTTATGCGCATATTTGTTAACCGATTCAGTGCATGTTAATCTTTTCAATAAATCTGACCATAAGGTAAAACAAACAGAATTTACACACCAGGGTGACATTTATCCAGATACACCCTACATGTCACATATACCTTTTTCAGCAGAGGCATAAATCCTGAAACAACATACATTAGCGAAAAGGCAGCCCACAACACAAATACTACCAGCTTGCCTTCTTAGTCGCATCATGTACAGTTTGTTTCTTTTTCTTTTTTGGCAGACTGATATATAACTGAAGACACAAGATGGGTTCCGCTACTGGCTTCCGAAAAGATGATAAAATATTATCTTTATCGGGGCAGGTGAAGATTTATGTCATCATTACTGTCCGGGAAGACAATACGTTTCAACTATCTTTCAGACATACATTATCAACATAATCCCACTGCTAAAGAGAATCACGTAATATACTGCATTCATTTTTCTTATAGCAGCCAATCAAGCAGAAGAAATGGAGCATGTTTAACATCCACTCTCTTCAAACATCATTATGATCAAAATGGGTGGGAGGTATAGCAAGGAGACAGCCAAGACAACAGCCTGTCAATGAAAAAACTTAATCTCAATAATCAGACACATGGCAACAATTTGTGTCTCTTCATACTTAATTAGCATCAGCATCAGAAAACATGGTATGCATAGCTAGCTGTAACTGATAAATTACTACTACCCAGTGTGATCCTGCACATAATTTGATGATTACAATCTGCCGTCAACTGTTCTGCAGAAGTATATGTACATAACGACCTTGCCTTGAGGTTCTCTTGGTACAATCAGGGTCAAAAAAGCTGACAAGGGGGAGGGGAACTGACAGATCAGATCACAGGTCATCACTCTAATGGAACAAATCAAAAGGCAAGTCTAATATAAACCCAAAGTAGGGAGCTCAAAATCCCCCAAAACAAACTGTGCTACTGCTAAGTCACTTCCTGCCAATCAATAAGAAGCATTCATATCCAGAACCAATGGTTCTAATGGGGTTGTGATCAGCACCCAATAAGAATCCAACACTGGCACCTTTTTGCTTGTAATATGAAACAAGGAACAAACAGCATTGCTGGGTTACAGCTGTACTCTGCAAAGAAAACCAGGAGAATCCATCCATGTCCACAGCATTAAACAACAAGGGGGACCTTGGCTAACAAATTTAACTAGTTCACGTCAGTTTCTTTTACAAATGTTTTGACAACTATTGCCTAGAAAGAAAAGGTTCAGAAACAGGTTTGGTAATAAGATCCTACTTTGTCAACAGTTAGCTAAACCACACTGTCTGAAGTGATGTAATTCGAAGAGACATCTCTCTCCAGCTATCTTTTAAAACCAGTTTATTTATGTCACATGCTATCATTAGAACGCCCTCGACTTGTACTCTTCTCCACAGTGACAAATAATCCTTTCTCTATGACCACAATTTTTGCCAGTTGGTTATTCTTCTGTATACTTTACAAATATTCATGCAAAATCTCTAATACCTACCTAACGTGCACACAGGTGTACCTTAACATGAATATTCTTCTACAAAACAAATTTGCCATGTTCAGTGAAATTAAAACTGCATTATTTACTGTGTAAATACTCATGTAATTTCACTATATTAATGTGTCAAATGTTTTGCTTTAGACAACTTTAGAAAATATCAGTGTTTGTACTGTATTGTGTTTTACACCATATTCACTAATAATTTCAGACTTCTATTTTACATATTAAATTTTCTTAGTTCTCTTATGAACAAAGCCTTGATATCGAAAGTTTAATTGCATCCTATTTCTAAACTGTCCCTTTGGTCCCCCCCATATAGGTACCACCTCATAGAAATTGCTTTTAAACTGATCTGTATCATTACCTTGACTTGCACGTTTTGTAATCTGACCCAGTTTCTTTTGAATTCCTCTTTTTTACCATTTAATTCACACCTTTCCCCTCTCTCTTAATTACTACTTTGATATTCCTATCATTTCTCTGCAGTTAGGTATCTGTTTTCCAATCCAAAGTACAGCTGTGATTAACACTAGGGTCACTGCTTCCTTTTGGATTTTGGGAAGATGGATAACTACCATTCTGATACTTTATTCACTAATTTTTTCCCCATTTTTTTTAAAAAACATTGAAACAGAAAATACACCCCTGGGATTCCACCGGTGTGTCCCTGCTGGACAGTGGCATTGGGTGCTGACTTGTTGGAACATGGGCTAAATTCTTGGCTAGGCTTGTAAGGGCCTCTGGGCCAATAGCCTAGTAACTTCTTATGATCCTATGTGTTCAATTGTTGTAATAAAAAAAAAAAAAAAAAAAAAGAAAGAAAGAAAGAAACAGACATAAGTAAAAGGTAAACAGTGCCCTTCCAAAATAGTGTAGCTGTAGCCACGGCTCACCTACATCTGTTTTACATGCTATCACAGTAGTATATCCACATTTTAGCCACGTCATAGCTCACTTTCAAACATGTCTGCAGCTGCTATGTTATAAATGTATTTCTAGTATGTTTTCATTTCTAACTTACAGAAAAATTAATGAGTGGGTGCCATCCCCTTCAACTGTCGCCAACATGTTAAAACTTGCACCACTGAACTTTCTACTAAATCATAAACAACAACAACACATTCTGTGGTTAGACCATGAGTTAAGACATTTCATCAGCCACAACAGTGGAACTACAGATACAGAGTTAATGAGCACGGTTTGTATTAGCACATCATTAGACCTTACTGTTTGGAATATGCTTGCTTACACATGGAATTAATTCAGCTGCACATATATCTGATGAATCAGTCAAGAGTATATCATTGCCTGCTTTTGAAACAAAAAAATTCTTTGTAAGAAAACACAACACAATTAAAGTTTGTTACATTTCAGTTCATACTTCTCCCATTTCAGGGTGCCAGTTCTTGCAGCTTACTTTATTTTATTTTATTTATTTTTGTCTCAAATCAGTTTAGTTGGTAAAATGCTGAATGTTTAAGTTTAAAGACTAGAAGCTACTCCATTGCTTTGCTGTCCCATAAAACAAAGGCTAGTTAGTGCCTCACAATTTCAAACAATTCCTGCTCACAAAAAGCAACATTTATTGGTTAAGAACTGTTTTGCATATTAAATATATAGATCAGTTGTGCAACAATTGCCTCTATTATTACTTTAGAAATCTAAATAACATCAATTAAACCTTAGTTTAAGCAGAGTAATGAATGTACCTTTGTGTAAAAACATACATTATTGACATATGTTTGCTGTTGAGTAAATTATATGCTAAACACATACCAAAGCAGCATGTATGCATATTAGATAACAAAGTTAACTTGATTTGGGGGACTTTTTTTGGACATTTGTTATGACATACTCCTTGACATAAAAGCATTCCAATCTCGCCAAAGCCATAAGAAAAAAATCTACTGGATTTTTGGAGTAACAGGGATCACACTCCCACCACTGAATAAAACAAGTAATAAATACTGAATTAGTAAACAGTCAACATCTAGTGACAGCAAACTCAGCTCTACAAGAGACCTCCATGGAAAATCATATGTGTGTGCCCTCTGCTTCAAGAGTCCATCCTGGAGCCTTATATACTAATACAATGTGACCTCAAGTAGACATAAGATTTTGATCTTCCAACAGATACAAAACTATTTTTCTTGAACAAGCAGTGAATGCAAACTAGTCAAAGGAAAATTGTGTGTGACTAGTGGCCTAGTTAGGTGCCACAGTTCCCAGCAAGCTTCTTACACAGACACATACATTACAGCTGGGTCATAAGGGCCTAGGATGCTACAAAACATGCTGCTTTTGGACTTCTACTGTCAAGTTGTCAGCACTGAGACAATACTAGTTTAAGACAAAACAATACTTTTAATTATTACTTCTCTGTCAAATGCCAGTCACTTTTTAGCTGTAGTACAGAAGTGAAACCCTACAAACACCTCACCTCCAATGTACACTGCTTACAGAATCACAACCTGCTATTTTATCACACACTATTTAAAATTACTCTCTTTTCTGACCTTAGCTCCTTTCTCTGCGCCAAGACATTGTGCTTCAGAAAGAAATACTTTCAAAGCAAATGCTGATAAGTACAAATATGCTGTATATATTACCTCCAAGGCTTCCAGAGTCACGAAGCTGGCTATAGCAAATCCATCAATTATTTCTTCTTCCTGGGAGCTGGACTCCCGTCTTCTTCGCCTTGGGGGTCTGGGGTTTCTGGCCGGAGGGGCGGCTTTTTTGTTGTTTGGGCCAGTGTTTTCCTTACCGGGGCTCTGCTCCCCATCCGATCCAGAAGAAGGACTTGGATCCCGTGCATCCCTGGCATCGGTTTGCCTTCTCCTCCTCGCCCGGTCCCTTTGAGACCTCGATCTTCTGCTCTGCTTCATTTT
Source organism: Protopterus annectens (assembly GCF_019279795.1). Classification (NCBI taxonomy): domain Eukaryota; kingdom Metazoa; phylum Chordata; order Ceratodontiformes; family Protopteridae; genus Protopterus; species Protopterus annectens. The sequence continues at coordinate 765,402,845 of NC_056733.1, forward strand.
ACCATCCATTTCGACACGGGTATAAATCCTTATTAAAAAGCAACGGATCCGCCAAAAAAGACGCAGTAATCCACGCAAAATTATAATCCACGTTTACATCCACACAGATGACCTTGAATCGAACCCCCAGCGGGAAAAAAATGTTGAAATCCGCACAGATGTCTTCCTAGAAAATGTGAAGCAATTCACAAGAGGATCAAGCCGTTTGCATAAATAATCCACAGAGATCTGTGTGTCGATCCACTTAGGAAATTCAGGGATCTCCTTTCCCTCTTATCCTGAGAGCCAGCTGCCAGATCCAAAGCAAAAATAGGACATGCTTTGCAAGTGCAACTTTACAGGAGCTGAAATCCGCAATTCTGTTGAATATGTTATTTAAAACCTCCACTATTTCCCTCTCCCACTCCAAGGTGGTAGGGGGATCTATTTACTCACCGCACAGGGTCTCGACGTTAAACAATCTTTGCATTTTTGTTTTTTTTTTTTTTTGCAAGAACCAAAACAATTATATTATTAAGAGCCCCAGCCGATTGCTTCCTATTTGTAAGTTTCATCAGCGAAAATCTCCAGCTGCTTGATCAGTTTCACACCAAAGCAGAAACAGGCATTAGAAGCTGCCCTTTCCAAGGCTTCTCGCTCTGTTCTCTGATTTTTGTGCTTGTTCCCCTTATATTTTAAACACCCCCATCTCCATTAAAAAAGCCAGCCGCGTCCCGAACCTGGACCCTCGCTTAAATCCTCGCCCTGGGTCTCAGTCTGCAACCCAATCCAACCGAATCGGAGAAGAAGTGTTTAATTTAAAGCTTTCCTGCGAGCTCTTAAAGGGGCAGAGAGACAAGAGAGAAGGAAGATTTTTTTTCTCTCTGTCTGAATTGTACAGTGCAGCAGCAGCAGCAAAGCAGATAACAACTGACGTACTTCCGCTAAGCTGTAATTACCATAGGAAGTGATACACTTTAATAAAGAGTTTTTTGGTTTGCAATTAATCTTTTGGGCTTGTTGGATCCCTTGACCGCGAACCTCGTTTTGCTCACAGAAGGCACCCCCTTGCGATCGCGCCCGAAGGAGAGTCACCAGCCTGTACTGTGGAACGAGCTGCGATCGCCCGAAGCCAGGCACCGAACCAGGAACTTCAGTTACGGTCTTTTGCAATTATCCTGGGTACTTAGACAGCTAACTTTTGTTTACGCTACAGTAAGAGCTTTGACACGTCAGTGAAAGACTAACCCAATTTGACAGTCGCTATTTTTTTCACCAAATCATCTAATATGGAGCTCTTTAGCACACAAACCACCCCCTCCCATGACTCACATGGGGACTTTTTAGGGGGTGTAAAACTATGCAAACTAAGTATATAGACAACAGTCATCCTGAAAGAAACAAAATGTATTCTCTTGTTGAACTGCAATTTATTTTACAGTTGGGGTCCCTTGTGGCTTACCATGTGCAGAGCATAAGTGTGCCAGCCGTAGATATTATTTAAAATCTCATCTCCTTCTCAGCGGGCATACCTTTCGAACGTCCCCGATTTTGCCTCATATTTTTGCACGTCTCTTGTAAAACGTTTTGATTTTCTGGTGAATCGCTGAGAATTACAGTCAGTCTGCAGTAGGGTTGCCACCTTTCCAAATGCCCAAAGTGGGACATTTGTGCTACAAACATCAGATTTTGCAGGGCAAAACATACCCACGGCCAGTACAAAGGACAGAACTTCAGTTATTTGCCTGAATAAAAGTCTATTCTTGTAGCATTTTAGTTCCTTATTCTGTTTCTTATAACATTTAGGTGTTTCAGATACAGAATAACTGTTTTATGCAACTATGACATAAAATATAGAAAATAATTTTGTCCTAAAATCTCAGGACATTTGCCATTTTTTCACATTTTTTGCAGGACACAACTGCCCAAAGAGGGACTGTCCCTTGCAAAGTGGGACAGGTGGTAACCCTAGTCTGCAGTGCCATACCATGTCTGGCAGACATTATAGGTTCATAGGACTTTACTAGGCTAACGGCTTTAGGGCCCTTGCAAGGCTAGCCAATATAACCCGATTTTACACAATATATACCCCCTGGGAGCAAGAAGATGGCATGGATTTGTGCCGTGCATTGAGCTGCCTTTTCAAGGCCACACCTCTCATCCTTCCATCTCTAAAATGAGGAACATCCCCTCATAATGTGGAACAAATGGGCAAAATGTGGAACACATACCAACAGCTTACTTCATTTAGGAAGATCATAAGATGATTAAAATTTGGTGGTTTTACTGATAAAAACATCTTTTAATTGATTGATATGATTCAGTTCTGTTTACCATCGATATCAGTTAAAAAAATTCCCAAAATTGAATGCGTGACAGACCCTTTAAATGTGGAACTTCGAGGAACTTGATCATTTTAAGACCCCAAATGAGGTACGTTCCCAGTAATGAGGTACACTTGAGAAGTATGTTCAAGGCTTCTCGCTCTGCTTTCTGATTTTTGTGCGTTATTTCCATATAAAGCCAGCCGAGTTCCGAACCTGGGTCCTCTCTTATTGTTCACCACATGTACATTAATGCAAAACTTGTTGTCCTGTTAACATTTCAAATGAATTAGATCAATATTTTAAATCTGTCCTTTTTTGATGTCCAGATATTTGCCCTTTTTCGATCCATTGTCCCAGTCATTATTTTTGGATCTGTCCAGAATTCCTAAGCAAAGAAGTTGAGAAGTATGTTAGTAGATTCCAGGGATACTCTTCAAAACTGCTGCAAAAGCATGATTGTTATTGTGTCATCGCCCAACGACTGGGCACTGAGTGTATAACCACGTTTACCAGTGTTGTGGCCATCACCTCTATGATACTGTAACCCTCCCACCAGTGCGCATGCTGTGCAGGGTGAATGTAGATAGCCATAATGTGTGACACCTGAGAAATTTCTAGTTCCATGTGTTTCTTCAGCTGGACATGAAGTGCCATTTGTGTTTCACAGCATTTATTAGAGCTGTACATACCCAGGATGTCGCATTTTGGTGTAAAACTCGTGCATGCTTAAATACAATGAGGTTGTTTTTATGAATATAAGCAAGACTGCACATAAATGCAATTCTGTGTAATAAATGAATAGCGTTTGTATAACCAATGAATCCCTGCTGAATACATAAATGAGAGCAGCAATAAAATAATTCGGTTGAAACACTGGTAGAATGAATAAGGCTCATACTTAAATAAATTAATGATTTATTATAATGACTTAGACTGTGTTCACACAATATGATCATAGGAGGTCAATAGGCTAATGGCCCTGATGCCCTTCCAAGCCTAGCCAATTTTTTTCCCTCTTGTAATGGTACTATTAGTAGACGTGGCTCAGCACCTGCTGTCCCTGTCCAGAAGGGACTCAGGTAAAACCCCACGGGTGAATTTGCAATTCCTCATCCAATTATCCAGATTACGCTTGAAGAGGGTTAGTGAAGGGCTCTGCTTTAGTAGGACTGGAACCTTATTCCAGAGTAGGGGGAGCCTTTGGGAGATAAACCTGTCTCTCCAGCGGGTCCTGTTAATATCGCTTCTCATGTTGAGGTCACTAGAGTGGGTGCAGCGAGTACCATTTGTCTTGCTAATGTGTAGCATTTTCTTCAGGGCAGAGTCCGTGGTTGCCTTATATGCTAGGCAGAGGTCACCCCGAGTAGTCTGTAGGACACAGAGTATAGCAACAGGGATTTTAGTCTATCGGCATCGGACAGGTGTTGGACACCTTGAATTTTTTTTGTAAAGTGCCTCTGAGTGCTCTCCAATTGAAAAGGTACCTCTGAGGTATCTCTAATGAAAAAGGAAAGTTTGAGGTGTGCTTCAACAATTAGGCTCTTTAAATAGCTGTATAAGCAGTCTTGTAGAGGAACTGAAAAAAAGATTTTTTTTTTTTAAATGACCGTAAGCCTAAAGCATAGGAAGTGCATGATTGCAGAAACCATAAGAAAGGATGTGGCAAGTCTGCATGAATGGTCATAAATTTGGCATCTTAGCTAATGAAGCTGACAAACGAAGCAAAGAAATTTAAAGTAATGCATTTGGAGAAAACCCTGAAGCTAAAGTTTGTGGTGGTGCTGGTGCTTAGTTTATTTTTCGAAGTACAATTAGAGCAACAGTGTCTTGATATATCTAGTGATATAATAATAAACATACATTATGATAAAGTATTTAACAAGGCTGATGAGATGCAGATATATAACATCGGAACCATCAACCTTACGTAGTAGTAGTAAATTAAAACTAATATCATTCTTTAAAGGTGAGACCCCTTATATAGGCAAATGAGCAGTTTGTGAAGTTCTGAAGGTGATTTCTATGGAAGGACAAACAGGACAGAGGTGGTTCTAGTAAGGAAAGAAACAATTAAAAGTGAATCAGTGAATGAAGAGGGCATGAGAGAAACTTATGAAAAAAGTGATATGCAATAACCAAAGGGCACAATCCAAGGATAGAGGAGAAACAAGTCAGGAGCAGTGGAGAGAAGTATATTTTCACCACAAGGGTAGATGTATGGCATGGTCTAAATATTTATATTGTACTACAACAAATGAAGTACAAGAATGCAGAGGACTGACTTAAAACATATTTTTTTCAGTGGGGTCAGAATTCTTATCAGATGGTGGGTTCTAAAAAATTGGTTAAGTACAAACTAACTGTACATCTTTCTAGTATATAGCCCCACAGTAGCTTACTACATATGAAATTAGACATTAGAATGGAGCATCTACTTTTAGTTTTATGCCAGACATAGCTAATGAAATGATAATAATTAGTCACACTGCCAGAAACTCTCTGCTTTATGAGCAAATATAATGAATGAGTTGGGGAAAAATGTTTGTGTTAAACCCAATATGTCACCTGACTGACTCTAGCAAATAAATGCCCATGATGACAAATTACCAAACATTTACGATGGATATAAATAGTGGTGACCCATGGCTATGGGCCATGTTTTTTCAGTTATTACCAAAATATCTAAAACTCTCCAGAGTGAACTATTAATGTGTCAGAAGCAATTAAAGATTCTGCAAAAGATGGTGTTGCTAACTACATTTACAGAACATTGGTATTTCAAATAACCAGTGCTTCTGCTGTTTTCAGTCAGCTATTTAGGTGCTCTATAAACATTTTTTTCATATGAACATCAAGAAGCAGTGATAATATATAAAGGCTAATGAAATGTTTTCTGTTATTTTGATTCTACTGATGGTAATTTAACAATTAAGGAAACTATCAGGCATGAATGAAGACAAAAGAAACACCAGAATCATGTTGAAACTACCCAACAGCACAAATGTATGTATTTATTTACTTATTTGTTTGCATTTGTTTGCCAGGAATGTCTGACTGGGTTTAGGAATACAGACCCATTGTATCTTGATAATATTCCTTTAGCAATTAGATGGGCTAAAAAAATGATTTCCGATTACAGTTGTTAAGTGATGATCAAAAGAGAGGAAATACCTTGCAAGAGTGAAACAAAAATGGTTCTCACTATTGTCTTACAGTAGAATTGATAAATGTAAAAAGCATCCTAGGACTTGTAATTTCATGGAGTTCAGATTAGGGAGATTATGTTCACATGTACCATTCATCAGAAAGACAGTTAGAAAGACACACACACACATCTATTATATATGCATATATTATCATGAGTATAGTGCATGGCCAGGTCCTGATTGCACAATGGATAATGTTATTCTGAGGTAAAGTTAATGTTCACACAAACTGTACATTCCCCTGTTACATTCCACTGCAACGGTGGGGCTGTAAAAGTGCTGCAGTTTAGCACCTATGTCACTGGCAGTGCCACAAGTACACTAGAGAATGATGTAACAGTGTAATGTAAGTAACATTCTGTAATTTATAAACACTGGGATATTTGCATTACATATAATGTTTGTTTCACCTTGAATGACAGCAGCAGTGTTAAACTGTATTTACTACTTCCCCAAATATAGCATAAGGTATAAATCACCCATTGTGGTAGTGGGCACACTCCAAGTCACACATCTTGCAAGTCTGAAAGAGACTGGATGTTGACAGCTCATAAGATGTAAGTATAACACACTTCATTATAGAGAATGAAGTGCAGAAATGCATTGTGTCTTCCTGTGTGAAATGTATTTTAGGACACTGGAATGTTTTAATTTTTAAAGACTCTAAATGCATTATCAAGTGTTACATACAAACTCAAAATAACATTTTAAAAACTGTTTTCAAAATATTTCACAGTAAATGTGAGAAATTTTATAATGAAAATATCTAATATTTTACTAGCTCTAAAAATCCCTTCATATAAAATATTTTTGTCTCTTAGACACATTTACAAGCTCCAAGTGCTTCTTTCTATTACTTTTTTGGTGAAGTTACATTTGAGGCACTTTTTCTCACTTTTATTTACATTTACAATTTGTACTACCTTTCTAAAACTGTATTCTGCACTTCAAACTAAAAATTTTAAGTTGTCAACATCTGTCCCATTATAGTCTGTGGGAAATTTGAAAATAACGGGCACTGATCTAAATAGCTGCTATCTTAGAACTCTGAACATCAGACATGTAAAAGGTACAAGTTGAGGTAAATGTGCGAGGCTATGTTTATTTATTTTTATTTATTTTACATTTGTTTACCGGGCTAGTCCAACTGGATATATTTCCATTTTCAGCAGAGGCCCGGGGAGAAAAGCTCCACATTAAGGTTAATACAAACAAGTCATTACATAAAGAAAGCAAATAGTTAGTAAAAAATACATACAGAAATAAGGTTCAATCTAAAATATAATAGGAGAAAATTTATACTAGGAAGGACATTTACTTCTATTTACAGTATAGGATTAGGGGCGTTATACATTAGTAAAACATTCATAAAGAGTAAATTTGCATAGGCAATTACAAACATACAACCATACAGCGTTGTTAATTAAATTGTATCAGAGACTAGTTAGCAAAGGTGTTTTGAGATAGTTCTTCAGAAGGGAGTGAGTAGAAAGAGGTAAGAGAAGGTAAATATGAGAAGAGTCATTAGTAGAATCATAGGATGTTGCAGCAGACATTATGACCTGTCATTATAAGAAGTCAGGGGATGTGAAATTGTTACTGTATTGTTCATCTCCCAAGGTGCCATTTTATTTTTTTTTTACCTTTGTTAATTGGGTATGCCCACTGGGCACTAGTTCAGGCATGATCTAATATCACTATCTGGTCAAGTGTCTTGCTCAGGGTCATACAGTGGACAAATGTGTGGTGATGACAGGAATCAAACCCTGTACTTTTGACTACAAGAAGAAGTCTGTTAATTGCAAACTTTTATATGTTGCTACTGAGTACAGCTGACACTGACAGACCAGAGGCCGAATCATACATTACTATCATACCTCAAAGAACATTGCTGACCCATTTCTGAAGGGCTAAATCTCTAAATACCAGAACTTGAGAAACAAAGCCTTAGAATCTCATGCATGAGTGACCCATGTAAACTGCATATTATGGCTATGACTGAAGTGAGGGTTAAGCCATTTATAGCAGACACTGAAAATAATCTAGCCATGGTACTGTTTATAATGACACAACCATAAGAGCCAGAAGACTCATAGTCTTTCTGAGGGATTACTTTTGCTCCAACCTTGGTGTTCTACCTTTACAGATTTATGGAAATGTTTGTAGTTGATGCTGGTGGGTGGTGCTATGGGTAAAGAGCTATCACACCTGCATTCAGACAGAATATGTTTTCCCCTTCCTCAGATGCTGAACATGATACACAACTCCTTCTAGTCTGAAGGATCACCCTTTAAAACTTGACATTCTACTTCATACTTCTCAACTGTCCAGATTTTTGCATCATATGTTTGGTCTGTTCCTAATACAATTTATGGTTTTCTGGCAAATCATTGAGGATTTAATTAATTAAATAATACTAAATAATGACAGACATTTCGGTTTCAGACTTCATATCCTTCAGAAAATACATAATAATGCAAAACCCATTATTCTAGCAACTTTGTAAGTATATTGGAGCAATATTTAAAATAAGGCCCCTATTTTTGGGCCGTTGGCCCCTCATTATTTCTGGCTTTGTCCAGATTTCTTGCACTGAAAGGTTGAGAGGTATGCTGCTCTTTGAATATACTCCTGTTTCCTTTGCCAGTTTTACTGTTGTCTTCTTCATAACTATTTTATTGCACTCTAACTATACTATGTTGTGTGCAGCCTACTTATTGTATGGCAGAAGTGTTATACATTCTTAGCCTTTACATTTAATTTATCTCACAGTTTATTATAAGCTAGTTTTTAACTGTAACTATAGACGCATCCTATTTTACTGTAACGTATTCTTAATTACTCCTTCATATTTACGTTTATAGACCTTTGCAACTGTTAAATCCTGTTACATATCTATGTTCATGCATACTGATTGTGGAGCTTTTCTCCCCAGGCCTCCACTGAAAATGGGCTCTTATTGACCCAGTGGACTATCCTGGTAAACAAATGCCAATAAAATAAAGTGATGATATGGGGCACATTCATTGGTCATTGCAGGAATGTCATTACCCCCTCCGGACCTGGCAATCTGAACTTAATTAATTTCCATCAAGTCATTACCTTCACAGCTGGGGTAGGCAAAAAGACAGAGTTCACAGGTATTTTGATTTGGTTCTGACAGCTGTCCAAAATTCTGTAGAATGACCAGATTTTTGCTTCATATTTGCTCTGTTTCTCAAAAAACAAATGGTTTTTTTTTTGGCATATCATGAGGGTTGCAATCACTTACTAATGTTAGATATTTGAGTTTGACACTTCACATCTTTCAGAAAACGCATGTTAATATGTTATTCTATCGCTGTTTTTTTAGTTTATAAAAGCCATACGGGAGTGCTGGAACCATAGGGAAGGGTGGGGCGAGCGCCCCCACCACAACTTTCCACAGCCTTATGGAATATGCCCTTGACTGACTTGCCAGTTGAAAAAAATAAACATTGCACAACAGAAGCAGAAAAATAAAGATACAAGGTTGTTTGTATATGTTCTGCTGCATTAGCTGAATGGGTGTTTTGCCATCAAAAAAAAAGAAAGCAACACGGACTACTGGTCACCGCCTACATCGGCATCTTATTGGTTGCTATTTAAACCATTTAGAGGCACAGATGCAGTGTGTGCAATATGATTGGTTGTAAAAATACAGTTTGTTGTTGCAGTTGCTCACATTACATTATGTGGAGGAAACATAAATCTCAACTGCATCAATTTCTCCAAGGCATCCTTGATTTTGACTCATATTTCCTCTGTTGTTTATAAAATATTTTATTTTCTGGTAAATCCGTGACAGTCACTGAGGATTAGAGTAAGTTAGTAATGCCACCGCCAGTCATTAGAGTTTCATATTTCTTATTGTTCAAAAATGTTTGAAGTTACTGGTGTCAAGAGATGTATACATCCTGACTTAAGGTCGTGTATGTGTGCGCGATCATATGTGCGAGCATGCGGCTGTGCGAGTATGTGTAATTGCGAGTGAGAATGTGCGATTGCAAGCAAGTGCAGATGTATGTGTACCCTGCACTTGCATAAAGCATAACTCTTAGCTTCCTACATTTTGCAAAACATTCCTTACTTTTTCATATATTTTGACCTGCTTCTACTCTCAGATCTTCATTTTTGTAAATGGTAGAACTAATATATTCCCGATGTTTTAGTACCCATTACCATATCTCTCAACGTCTTAGAGCAAGAAATCAGGACAAAGCTATGAGGAATGGGGGGGGGGGGGGGGGGACAAAGGCCCCAAAATAGGGACAATTCTTAAATATTGCTCTTACAAATTTTCTGAAGGGTATAAAGTCTGAAACTCACTTGTCTGTCATTATTTCCTGACTTTAATCTTTAATTATTTGCCAAAAAAATACAATTTTATTAAAAATGGACGAAAAATATGAGGCAAAAATCTGGACATTCTACAAAAATCTGTATAGTTGAGAGGTATGCGACAGAAGCAGCCACACTTGCATTATTCAGTCAGTGTACTTTTCTAACTTTTTTTTCATCTTTCCATGTGGTTATCAGTTGCAGCTGCAATTCTTAATTTTTGTCCTTTCTGCTTGATTGTGCCCATGATCTAGACAACAAATAACAAAGCTACAAAGACTCACTTATTTGTTGTCTAAATCACAGTGGGTCAGACTGACCAGAAAGCCCCAAAACTTTGAACAATGGAAGGTTATGGTGTGATGAAAGGAGGTACTGCTAGCATAGCTAGCTGAAATTTTGTAAATAATTATATGTCATTTGTGAATATCATACCGATTTATACAAGATGCTTGTGTTAGAAATGTATTAGAACTGTATGTCATACAAGATGCTAATGTTACAAATGTATTAGAACTGTATGTCATGTGTATATCAAACTGATTTGTACAGACATTTATGTTGAAAAGGTATTTGTAAAGTGCTTGTGTTTGAAATGTATGGATAGTGTGCCTTACTGGAGAGAACAGAAATGTACATGCACTATTGTAACTGTTTAAATGTATATGTTTTAACAGAGGAAACTGGAGGGTTAACCTCAGTCCAACAAACTTTAGAAAATATTTGAAATTAAATCACTTTGTAGGCTAGGCCATAAAGATGCTATCTCACAAGTTTCAAGGCAGTCAGAGACACAAAGTCTGTACTAGGAAGCTTTCTGTATTGTCTTTGGGGTGAACTAATTACTAGTCTTGAAGTATGGGGGGATGCAATTGTTTTATGACTTCCAGCACCTGCCAAAGATCTGAGCAAAAGCCCTTGTGTGTGTATTTTTACAGGTAGGTGTTAAGTCTTGCCAACTTCCAGCAATGGGTGCTTTGCATGGGAACTAGAAGTCAGATGGCAAGAAATTATGTCATTCTGCAAGCTATGCCAGATGTAATATTTTAGATATCATTCTGAGAAATCTGTTAGTGAGACAAAGCATTCTGTATTCTGTCTTGGGCCTGGCAACAAGAAGGACCACTCACCACATCATCTGCCTTGCTCTGTTATGAAAGTTATTAGGGTATAGCAACCCTCTTAGATACAGTCAGGAATATAGTGAAGCTTAGTTTAGATATTGTTTTTCTTTATTTGTCTGAGCATGTCCTGCAATGTTATTTTAAATATTTCATGTAGTTTTGAACTTTGATGTCACTGTGAATATATATTTAGTATTGTCTTGTTCTTTTATTAATAATATATTTAAACGTTTTATTGGTCAAACTACCATTTGTATTAGTATTAATATTACACAGTAAAATTGGACACCTTTGTTAAGAGCCTTAAAGTAGCTGGTGAGAGGTTTTGGTGGCAGTGCTAATTACCTTATAGTCTGGGCAGAGGGAGGCATATCTAGTAAACCTGTGCCAGCCTTTCTCAGGTATATGTGTGCAAAACTAATCTCCAAGTGTGTGTATGTCAGGTACTTGGTCAGGGACACGAAGCACTGGCTGGACAGAGAGAGTATTGGAGGACTTGGCTTGGAACCCTGGCTAAGGACTCAACTCTATAGCTCTACCAGTGGGGAGTCTTACTGGGAATCTGGATAAAGAGGGAGAAACCATCCCCAGACTGACTGTAGTCTCTGTGTGCTCTTAAGGGAAATTCACTTGATGCAGAGAGCTACATCTGGAAATACTGTGTGTGTGGACCTGTTATCCTCCGAGTGAACATTCCCTACGGGTGCCAGTGGTGAGGATTGAGGCTCCTTGATTACTGGTCCAGTGGCGGGTCATCACATATGGCATTAAGGTTCCCTATTATGCAATCAAATACACTGTTCTTTGTATGTTTAATAGTCGAACCGAAAACATCGAAAACACATAACTGCGAATGGCCAAGTAAGCAAATTTTTCCCTAGGAAAAAAATTCAGTTGGCCATTCTCTCGGTTTGCCCTGTTCCCCAATGTTGAGCGATCTCGGAGTTGGTATATTTAGTTAGGGGGGATGTGGCGGACGCAGCCCCCTCACGTTGAAGGGTGTGGGGGGGTGAAGCCCCCATTTGATTAGGATTAGGAAGTGTGTTTCATTGGTTTACAACTTCTTGAATTTATTCCCTAGGAAAAAATTTGCGGATGTGGCCGTTGTACACAAAACAGCTATTATTGCTGGGGTTGCCTGATGAGAAAAATGAATGCTGTTTGCTCATTTTGTCTTTGCAGGACTCATTTATTTATTTTTTGCAATTTGGAATACTTTAATGTGTGGATAGTTTTTTTCTGTGGAACAAAGAAGAAATTCAATAAAAAGCCATTATTTTTATTGCAGTCAGATGTCTGAGGTGTTCACAGAAGTGGCTATAGCTGCTGGGTGGGGTGGGACCTTCAGTGGATGAAAATAACTGACCATGTTATTGTTTACTTGGTTTAAACTGTCACTAATTTGGCTTTACATGACTATTGTGCATGTATGTTGTAACACAGAATGCTTTTCTTTGTGTAAGTAATTATCTTGAAGCATACTACTTTGATTATGATTATTATTTTGCAACAAAATCTGTATAGTAACTGTAATTAATGGGTATGGAGACTGACCGTGGGAAAAAGCGACTTATGCCCGCTATTGTTTGATCACTGTTAATCAATACTCACTGATCTGCCTTAACAGTAGTAGGCATTACACAATGTGCAGTATTTGTTGAGATGAGAACAAAACTAGTTTTATAAGATTGTATTTAAGAGTAACACGTGGTCTGTACTTTGGTTCCCTTTCCATCACAAGCATCAGCATTGCACATGATAAGTGGCTATCTCTAAGGATTTGCCAAGAGCAGGATGCATATGAAAGTAGCTACTCATTGGCACAGTGGCACAGTGAGTAGCAATGCTACCTCATAGCATGTGACTCTAGGTGAGTTCTTGACTGTGGCTTTTTCTTTGTAGAGTGTGCTTACCCTCCCTGTCTCTGTGTGAGTTTATCCATGTACTATGGTTCCTCCAGCACCTGAAAGATGTGATAGAGGTGACTTGGCTGATCTCTAATTTACCTGTAAGCAAGCATGCACACGTGTCTGTATGACTATGTGTGTGCATCTTGTGACAGAGGTGACTTGTCATGAGGAGTTTCAGTAGGTTTGCATTTCTGCATTTAAGTGTGAGTTTAAAAATGTCACGTATTCAGTAGGTTTGCATTTCTGCATTTAAGTGTGAGTTTAAAAATGATGTTATGTATTTTATCTGTGGAAATGCAATATTGCTAGGCATGTATATAACTCTTTTGGGAAGCAGTAAAAAAAAAAAGAAAGAAAGAAAGAAAAAGAAAAGTTAGCAAGGAACTATCTATCAAAAATAAGACAATAAATGCACCATATAACAACCAGAGTCTCAGAACTTTCACAGGCTATATAAATGTTTTTTTCACACAGGTTTAGTAGCAGCCTCTGCCCTGAATATCGCAAAGTCTAAAATAGTTTGGGGATGGGGGTGGTTGGGGTAGGAAGTGGTGTTTTCATTATTTAACTTTCCTTACAGACCTCAAAGGTGTGCAGAGAAAGTTGTTATTGCTTATGTAGGGGAAGTGTACTGTTTAAGTCCAAAAGCTTGGACTATACTGCTGTGAACATTTTTTTCCCACCTTCTTCACAGTCAAACATTAGATTTGTATACAGACGGCTATAGTTTTGGTGGTAGGTATAAAGAGAAATGCTGTTTATATGTGTATGGCAGCAAGTGGTTGTGCGGAGTCTGTGTGTCCTCCCTGTGGTCGTGTGGGTTTCCTCCGGGTGCTCCAGTTTCCTCCCACATCCCAAAGACATGCTGTAGGTGGATTGGACACTCTAAATTGGCCCTAGGTGTGAGTGTGTGTGTGTGTGTGTGTGTGTGTGTGTGTGTGTGTGTGTGTGTGTGTGTGTGTGTGTGTGTGCCTTCTGTGGAAGTTTGGGCGCCGGGCTGGCAACTCGACACCATAAAACTCCACTGCCAGTCATGAGAGGACAGGTGATCCGCTGTGGCGACCCCTAACCAGGAAAAGCCGAAAGAAGAAGAAGAAGATTCTGTTTAACTTTCACTTTCATCTCAATGTTGACTTTGGACTGGTATACAGAAGGCAGATGTCTTTTTGGAGGTAGGGTTGAAGAGACATGCTGTATAGGTATTTGGCAGCAGACACTTGAAGTATAACTGTGGCCATTTGTGCAGTGGGATACACAAAAATTGATTTTTTTTAGGGGAGAAGTAGAGAGGTAGGCACTACTCCAAAATGTGATATATGTAGCCTCACAGTTATTTATATTCTCAGGTTTATTGTGAACTGTTATTTTGTCACAGTTCCTTTCTTAATTGAAAGAAACTAAGACTGAATTTCTTTTCTTACTTATGTTTTTGTAAGGTCTTTTTCTTCTTTCGGCTTTTCCCGGTTAGGGGTCGCCACAATGGATCACCTGTTTCCATTTCTTCCTGTCCTCTGCATATTGCTCTGTCACACCAACCACCTGCATGTCCTCTCTAACCACATCCATAAACCTTATCTTAGGCCTTCCTCTTTTCCTCTTACCTGGCAGCTTCATCATTAGCATCCTTTTCCCAATATACCCAGCATCCCTCCTCAGCACATGTCCAAACCAATGCAATCTCGCCTCTCTGGCTTTGTCTCCAAACTGTCCAACCTGTGCTGATCCTCTAATATACTTATTCCTAATCCTGTCTACCCTCGTCACACTCTGTGCAAATCTTAACATCTTTAACTCTGCCACATCCAGCTCTGACTCCTGCCTTTTTGTCAATGCCACTGTCTCCAACCGTATAACATAGCTGGTCTCACTACCCTTTTGTAGACCTTCCCTTTCACTCTTACTGGTACACATCTGTCACAAATCACTCCTGACACTCTTCTCCACTCATTCCACCCTGTCTGTACTCTCTTCTTCACCTCTCTTCCACACTCACCATTACTCTGAACTGTTGATCCCAAGTACTAAAACTCATCTACCTTCGCCAAGTCTACACCCTGCATCCTCACCATTCCTCTATCCTCCCTCACATTCACACACATATATTCTGTCTTATTCCTGCTGACTTTCATTCCTCTCCTCTCTAGAGCATATCTCCATCTCTCCAGGGTCTCCTTCACCTGTTCCCTACTCTCAGTACAGATCACAATGTCATCTGCAAACATCATAGTCCACGGGGACTCCTGTCTGATCTCGTCTGTCAACCTGTCCATCACCAGTGCAAATAAGAAAGGACTCAGAGCTGATCCTTGATGTAATCCCACCTCCACCTTAAATGCATCTGTCACTCCCATGGCAGATCTCACCTCTGTCACACTACTCTTGCACATATCCTGTACCACTCTTACATACTTCTCTGCCACTCCTGACTTCCTCATACAATACCACAACTCCTCTCTAGGCACCCTGTCATATGCTTTCTCTAAGTCCACAAAGACACAATGCAACTCCTTCTGACCTTCTCTGTACTTCTTCAGCAACACTCTCAGAGCAAACATTTCATCTGTAGTGCTCTTTTCTGGCATGAAACCATACTGCTGATCACTAATCATCACCTCCCTTCTTAACCTAGCTTCCACTACTCTTTCCTATAATGTAATGCTGTGACTGATCAATTTTATCCCCGTGTAGTTACTACAGCTCTGCACATCACCCTTATTCTTAAAAATCGGTACCAAAGCACTTTTTCTCCACTCCTCAGGCATCCTCTCACTTTCCAAGATTTCATTAAACAATCTGGTTAAAAATTCCACTGCCATTTCCCCTAAACACCTCCAAGCTTCCACAGGTATGTCATCTGGACCAGCAGCCTTTCCGTTCTTCATCCTCTTCATAGCTATCCTTACTTCCACCTTGCTAATCCAT
The DNA here is from genome assembly GCF_019279795.1 of Protopterus annectens. Taxonomy (NCBI): domain Eukaryota; kingdom Metazoa; phylum Chordata; order Ceratodontiformes; family Protopteridae; genus Protopterus; species Protopterus annectens. The sequence continues at coordinate 765,418,672 of NC_056733.1, forward strand.
TACACTTCCTGATTCACTATCCCCACATCATCCAGCCTTCTCTCCCTCTCATTCTCTTCATTCATCAGCCCCTCAAAGTACTCCTTCCATCTGTTCAACACATTCTCCTTGCTTGTGAGTACGTTTCCCTCATTATCCTTTATCACCTTTACCTGCTGCACATCTTTCCTAGCTTGGTCCCTCTGCCTAGCCAAGCGGTACAGGTCCTTTTCTCCCTCCTTAGTGTCCAACCTTTCATACAACTCTCTATACGCCTTATCCTTAGCCTTTGCCACCTCTCTCTTTACCATGCACCTCATTTCCTTATTGTAAGGTAGTGGTTGCAAAAAAAAAAAACTTTAAATGCACCACAGAGCAATTATAACCCTGTAACTGCTGATAGCTTAACAGTCCCCAGACCCCTAGCTTAATTAAGCTATTTATTCTACAGTTCTTACTGTGCCCTCTTGACCAGTTAGGGTGTGTTGAAAGAATGGATGAAAAAAAAAAGAAAGTTTAACAGAAAGACTGAAATTCTTGCCTTCAGTCATTGTTCTTTTTCACACCATCACTAGATGTGAAAAGGTTGTTAAAAAAAAAAAAAAAACTCCAGAAAGCACCACAAAGCATCCAGAATGCTTGGCAGTTCAGGGATCACTTATATTATATATAAATAGTGAGCATTTTGGGGAAAAAAAATCAGTTCTACTTACTATGAGTTTGTGCCAGACAGAACAAATAAAATCAAGCAATGTCAGTAGTAACATATAGAGCGAGAAGATGTGAGTTTGGAATCAGGAGGATACTACTAGTGGCTGCTGATGCCATGCTTTTTTTTCATTGTGACATACCAGTTAGCATTGTTGGTTCACAGTACTTTGTTCTCCAGTTCAGTTTTCATTTAGGGAGGCTTCTCTGGAGAGCTTGTAAATCATCCCTGTATATGGGTTTTGGTCAGTAGTCCAGTTTCCTTCTATATCCTAAAAGCATGCTAAAGGTTATTTAATGGTCTTCCTAAGTGTGCACGTGTATTATTATACATGTCAGTACATAACTGACCTTTTTAAAGCAAACATCCAAGTAAGGCATGGCTCCCTGATGACATGTATAACAGATGCCAGAAGGTTTACCCAAACCTAAATTCTGCAAGCTGCAAGACATCTACGTAGCATTGACCAAACAGAGCCCTAAAGCACTATATACTGTACAGCAAGTAACCATTGTGTGATCCAAACAAGTAGTCCTTCGATTCTGGAAAAGGTTCTTCTAGTGCTTAATAGTTATTAGTGTATTGTTGTTTTCTCACCCTTTTCTACTATCTTTGAAAGTTTAAAATTATTCAACTGTGAACTATACGTGGACCAGTTTTATGTCCTTCCAAGTGCTGCTATTGTTTTGCTGGGGTCTGCTATCATTACTACTTTTAGAAATAAAATCAAGTGGAACTTTGATAATGATATTGTATCAGTAGCTGTATTTTCAAGTGGAACTGTGATAATGGTATGGTTTCTTCAATTATACATTTTAATTGCCAAAAGCTTGCCTTGTTTCTATAACCCAAAATATATGTATGGAAGTTTGCATTATGTTCCATTTATTGCTTTCTGCAAGTTAAAATGCTACTAGGACTGAAACCTTGTAATGCAGATTTTGGTAGCAAAAGTCTATGACTGAGTGGTTCTGAGGTTGATTAAAAGAACACACAGACATTGTGTATTAGCCTCAAAATGCTTGTACATGCCAGTCAAAGCAGAAGCATGGAAGATTTGTTTTCAGTCTATTTCTGATTGTAGTACTGACAGCACACTGCAGCTTGCATATTTTTAGTTTCATAATAGAAAGTGTATAGTGAGCTGCCAAGACTACAGCCAGAAATAGAATGAAACCACAGAATTCCAGCTATTCAGTAATTATAGCTGTTTAACAGAATATAGTTTGAGTACTGCAATATTCAAATACCATACAGAGTATTGCAATATTCAAATGCCACACAGGAGTCTGGGCATTTTACTAATGTTGCCTGTTAATCCTGCAGACTCACGTTTCTGTAGTCATCCAAGTTCCTGTCACACAGACTATCAGTGTGAATGGTATACTGCAGTATTAGAAAGGTGTAGCTTTAGTAATGCAAGAGGTGGCATTCTTACCTTTGGTGTAGAAGGCTGTGGGTTCTATTCCCACACCAAGATGAATGTCATCCTTGGGATGAGATACCAAGCTGAGGTTCCATCTGCTTGAGTTGGTGGTAAATGATCCCATGACACCTATCAAAAAGAGTAGGGGTTCGCCTAGTAGTGTAAATACCAGCTTTGGTCTCCTCCGTAAAGAAGCCACTATTTTAGAGGAACTAACCCGATCAAAAAAGGATAAAAAAATAAATAAGACCATACATTCACGTGAAACTATGTGTCTCACTCAGACATGGAATGAAGTAAAGAAAGGCACTAGAATAATTCTGTAATTTTATATGAAATCTCAATGAAATTATTTTAATGCAACTCCAGCTGCATCTCACATGCATGCTTTTTTTCAAAGTAAATAGTTGAAAAATGACTTTTTTGAGTCAATAAGTGCCCTTTTGGATCTCCACCCCCCCCCCCCAGCCTTCAGCATCTCCTGGCACCCAGGAGCCATATATAAAATCTGTCCCTTGCCCCACCCCCCATTATTTATGGCTTTGCCTAGAATTCTTGAGCAAAGAAGTTAAGAGGTATGTCTTCTGTCAATATCTTAGTATCAGGTGTTATGCTTGACTTATTAAGTAACTATTGGCCAAGGTTGCAAATATTAAGCATGAAGGAACAACTCTGTTGGATCCGTAGAAAGAGCTGAAAAATGTGTCCACAGCATTTTTTCTTAAACTGGGGGAAGCATCCTAACGGCCCACACTGGAGTTATAATTATTCATTTTGAGTCACTCTCCCCCTCATAATTAGTAAACTATAGTCATACCCCATCGTGTGAAAGCCTGCATTCTTTATAAAAGACCTAACTACACCACAGCTGGCACAGCCAAAACAACTTTGCTGAATTCTACTTTTATAACATAGGCTGATACTTTTCCATGTTTTTGTTGTTTTGGAGCTATACAAATATTGCTCTCAATTCTAGCACAGTTTGGATTAGAAGTAGTAAAAACAACAAAGCACCAAAAAGTGTATCAGTGTCCAGCTAAGAAAACAAATGTAATTAAAGCACCAAAACACTGCTTCAAGCACAGTATGAACAATAAGTCCCCAAAAGGCGATTGGATACTAAAAAACACACTCCTTTAATGAAGCGTTACATGTATGTAGTAAAAACAGCCAATTGCAGATCTCAGAGCAACACTTGATGAAGGCTGATTGGTATTGTCTTCTGTCTGTCTCTGTCTGTCCTCCTTTCTATACAGTAAACACTCAGTTAACTGGAACTCAAGCAACCAGAACTCTCAAGCAACAGGCAAAAAAAAAATCGAAGAAATACAGTACAATTTTCATGTCATGCACTTTTTGTTCCCCACCCCCCCACAGAAACATGCCTTACATTTTTAGAGTTTTAGAGTTCTAAGAAAGAAGATAGGAATACATTCTCTCTCTCCCCAACCTGAGAACAAGTCAAACCAAACAAATAGTATAGGGTACAGTATTAGTCAGGCCTATTTTTAATAGTAGCTCTCAAGCAACCAGAAACTAGCATCTACCAATCCCCATGGGTGCTGGTTAACTGAGAGTTTACTGTATCACTCAAGCTTCAGTGAGAGAGATCACATATTCAGATATACATGTGCCATGTGCCAGTGCTTTTTTGAGAAGGTAAGAAGAATTATTTCAGTGACTTGCAAAAACTGCTGTTAACATTCCTAAGAAATTTGGGAACAGGATATGGTCAGTCATGAATGTGAATTCAGAAAAGACAACCAGTGTGTATTGTTATCATAACTTTATCCGACTAGATTATTTTTTTTTCTTCTGTATGCCATTTGTTGTCATTGCAGGGTGTCTCATCCTGAATCAAATGAGAGATGATCAGTAGGAGGTGTCATCCAGGCAACCATGGAAACACTTGTGCTCCTGCCTACAATTTTTCCTTCTGTCCATTCCAGATGAAGGGTGCCCCTGTGAAAACATTCTGAGAGTCTGGCTTTACCCCCCTCAGATGGTGGGTGGAGGGGACTGATCTCATACATTATTCCTTCTTTTCTCCTTGAGAAGACCCTAATTATCCCCAGGTAGGGAACTACACAGCACTCCTACAGCCTAGATATTAGGCTATAGGAGGGAGGTTGGCATAATGGTTAAGATATTTGCCTTATAGACACAAGGTTCAGGGTTTGATTCTCACGTGGGTTAATTGGCTAGGCTTAAAATGGCCCACATGGGCAGTTAGCATCATACTAATCTATGAACCTTTGAACCTATTATAGGGTGCAGGCTATATGAGTGTTTCTAATATATGCCTGGCTTAAAAACACCAATACCGTGTCTTTCTGTTCATGGCCACTGCTAATATACAAGTCACCCCTTGCATAGGACCAGTTGGCTGACCAGGCATTGCATTCATCCTCCGCCAGGATGGATGAGTTGGTAAAAGCTGCTTCATTTCTATCCACGCTGCTTTCTCTCCCAGTGCCCAGGCTGCCTTCATAACTGGGTCATCGGAGTCGTAGTCACAGAACCAGTTAGATAGCTGAAATAATCATTCCGAGGTTCAAAGGCTGAATCCCTAAGACATAACCTTGTAATTCTATAAGTCTATTCCTCAATATCAGAACATGTCAGGCACCAGTGCTTATCCATATTCACTCCAATTATTCTTTTAAAAGTGTCAGTCAATACTAAGAAGCCATTTATAGGGTTACAGACTCAATAGCTTTTCCAGTAACAGTTTAATTGAGCATGACATACCATCAGTGTGGAGGTCAGAGGTAGTTATTGTCTTCCACAAGGGGTGATTCTCAGAAAACATGAAGAGTATTAGACCCTTTGCTGTATCGTTTCCCTCCAGCTAAAGTTCTAGAAAGGGTGCTTCTTAAATGATTTTTATTACCATGCCTCCCAGATGATTGCTGCTTAGTGGTAAGATCTCTGTCTCACACCTTCAGGCTCAAGGGCTAAGAACAATTTCAGTTTTTTTGTTTTGGAACAAGCAAACGTAAGCAGATTTATTAATGGATGTAATAATTATTTGGAAGCCAGGGAACTTAGATGGCAGATTTTGTTACAAGCCGATAAGTACCCTGGCTTAAATGAGAGTACAAATATAAAATGTTTACTTAAACTGAGATTAGTTTAATATATTACTGTAAGACGTTTTTACACAAGTTTTTACAATTTTTTGATGTGCGTTTGTTGGCAGCATTGATATATATATATTTTTAAAACAGGTGATCGTTTTCATGTACATAGGGGGCAGAAAGTTGTGTCATTTGACTATAAAATATGTTTATTGGTTCATTTGTTCCACTTAGGTGCAATAAAGTGCTCAAATGATTGGTTGTTATATGACTATTAAGTTTGTGATTGGTCTGTTTATTTTAACTGGCAGGATAATGTAATTAAATTGTCATTCTTGTTTTATGAAGGTATTTTTGGGGAAGTTCCATTTCATTAAACTTGGAATGAAACTGCTAAGAAGGCTCCATGTTTATTCACTGATATTTTTCTCTTTGGTACCTGAGTTGTCTGTGAGCTGTATTAACTGAAGATTCTGCTGATTTGTTGTTTTACCTTGGTTTCATTTTTTTTAGTTTTTGTCATAGATAAGTCTGTGTGTGTGTGTGTGTGTGTGTGTGTGTGTGTGTGTGTGTGTGTGTGTGTGTGTCTATATATATATATTATTCTACTTCTGAATCTCGAAATACTGAAATACTGAATTCTAGTATCTTAAGACCATAACACTGAACTTCCGTAAAAATGAAAAATCACAACACTGGCGTTCAAAATATAAAAAATAAAGGACCACAAGTAAACACCCAACCCTCCCCCAGCATAAAACACAAAAACAAACAAAGTCAAAACACATAACACTACAAGCCGCCTGCACCCCCACACCCCCGCAACTTATTAATACCTACTTCGAGGTCGCACTACCACGAAAAAAAACAACAAACCTACTGTTACATGCCCTACACTCCCATTGCATACTGCCATACTTATACCTACAAGAAACACACACACACTACACATGTACAAAAATCACCACTTTCAACACTTACACATCCATTCACTGTCATCTACCTACCCCAACCTACTCCTAAAACTTCCGGAAAAAATAAAACAAACCACATTTCTATCCAAAATGCTTATACACTACAAACCAACCTGAATCTCAGAACATAACCTCACATTGGCTGCTATGTTTACAACCCAGAAACCACTAAACCTTAAAGGGACAGTATACTATGCAGAACAGAATGCACCACAACTACTGTGGATTTATCAACCTCAGATTCGGCAATATGTAGTTTTGAACCACTGTACTTTCAGTGTTCTGGTCTCAAGATACTGAAATTCAGTATTTCAGTATTTCAAGATTCAGAAGTAGAACCATATATATATCTGTGTGTGTGTGTGTGTGTGTGTGTGTGTGTGTGTGTGTGTGTGTGTGTGTGTGTGTGTGTGTGTGTGTGTGTATATATATATATATATATATATATATATATATATATATATATATATATAGATTCACTTTATATCCTCGAAATACTGAAATATCGAAATTTAGTATTTCAAAGCTATAAAGTTGAATTTTTGAAACCATGAAAACTCAGAACTGTGAAATTCAAAATCTCGCACACCGGAGATTTTTTAATTTCGCACTTTTACTGCACACACACACACACATTCATCACACACAAACACAAGCTCTATACTACATAAAAGCAAGGGGCGAAAACCCCCCTGCACCCTCCCTACTTAAATATTCTCACTCCGAGGTCACACTACACACAAACACACACAAAACACCACCACACAAGCTAAATTCTCCTTGCATGCACACATCACAGCAACAAAACACACTGACACATACCACAGCCCCTTCCCAAAACCCTTAACACACACACACACACACACACACACACACACACACACACACACACACACACACACACACACACACACACACTTACCTGAATCCATAACCAGAGCAAAACCTCAGAAGTGCGAAATTCAAAACCACTGGTATTCGAGCTTTTGAATTGTGCTCTTCTGAGCTTTCTCTGTTCTCAGGATTCCACTTTATGGGCTCGAAATACTGAATTTTGATATTTTAGTATTCTGAGATTCTAAAGTGAATCTATATATATATATGTGTGTGTGTGTGTCTCTCTCTCTTTTATATATATATATATATATATATATATATATATATATATATATATAGGGATCTATATCTAATTGCCAAATTTACACATTGCCAAATTCCACTTTACCGAGACCATTTGTCCGAAAGAACACTCAGCCGAAAACACATATTGCCAAACTTCATATTGCCGAGTTACACATTGTCTAAAACTTGACCAGCAAATGTGAAACTGCACACCCTTAACCCATTCAGCACAGCCACAGTGATACAAATTCCACAACATAGTCCAAAAAGTAAATGGTAAAATTGAAAATATTGCAGTTAAACCAATGTATTACTTCATTTATCACATTATATGAACTGAAGTCTTCACATTTGTAATAAAGTAACGATCGCGCTAATATACTTCACATTTGAATACTTTTTCCTGTTCTCAGACACAATTAAAATTAAAATTAACCCCCTGTATCCCCCTACTTAAATATACTAACTCTGAGATCGCACTACATTGGGGAAAAGGATACATTTCCTTTTCCCCACTGAACCATCTTTCATATTATAGACACACCCTAAGGTTCTGGGTGAGTACATTGTCACGTTCGCCATGATGTAGTCAGGTATGGCGTACGTCTTGAGTCAAATCACCTTTCCTTACATAGTAAATATGCCGGAAACAATTTATATATTCACACACATACAGACACGCGCGCAAGCACAAAACCTTGCCTTTGTGACTAGGGTCATAGTTGAGATGGAAGGTGGATCAGCCAACTTACCCAGTTAACAAATGAATGAATAAATAAAATATGATGAGTACAACCATAACTGGGTAACCATGTAATTTAACATACGGGGTTAATGCTGTGAGCTACTAAGGAGCTTCATCCACTGTTCCTCGATTTGACTCCCTCAGTCTTCACTTGCAAACTTTATGATTTTGAGAGTGAGTCATTCATACAGTGCCCAATAGTTGCCGCCAAAAAGATGTACTTGTGCCCAAGTTTAATAATGATAGAAATATAAACTAACACACAATCTGTCCTGGTCACAGAGCAACTTCTAAACTCCTTTAAGTCATTTTACCAGTTGAGGTTGTATGTAAACAAAGTATCTGCTAATTTACTTATCCTTTGTTGTCTAGGTTAGTGGCCTCAATAAAGGGTTGACCCAAGGTGGAATTTCTACCACTAAGGAAGATTTGGCTAGGGCATCTGGGAACGTCCTCTATTCTTCTGGATAGGTTGTATGGGGTCTTTTTATCCGCCTGAGCTAACACCAACTCAAGCAGATGAGACCTCATATTGACACTACATCCAAGGGATGACACATGCAGGAGTGCAGCACCCCCTTAATACTGCACTTCAGTATCAGCAATTCAATCACTTGGAGTGGGAATAGAACCCACAGCCTTCTCGTCTTCCAGCACCAAAGGGAAGTGTACTACCTATCTTCCCACTGACATTACCACCCAACTACTGTTTCTTGATCACTCAAGACCTTCAGTATAATAGATCGTTCACAGAGAATTTGCATTTAGAATGATAGTACTGCTATTTCAGACTTCCTGTGGTTCTACCATATTCAGAAAAGCATATGGTGTTAAATGGTTTGGTTGACCTTCCTACCCAATAACTGTTACTTGGAGTACCCCAGGAGTTTGTACTAGGATCTCTGCGTTTCCCTTTATATGTTAACAGTATATGACACAACTGTAGTAACACTGAGGTATTCCAGTATGCTGATATATTAGAACGGAGGTTTTGCAGACTCCGACTTCTGTTCTGTACCTCAGAACTAACTTCTTGTTTCAAAACTCTCTAAAATTGACCAAGTGCTTTTAGATTGGTTAATCCCATTAAAGTCAGATTAATATTCCTGTTTAATAAAATGCTACCTGATCTCAGTCTCAGCACAGATATGTTTGCACAGAAGAGACTGTAAACATTAGATAGCTGTGTGTTAACCCTGACTGGGACTTATTCTTGTCAAGCTGTCAGTATCAGTGACTATTTTACTGCTTGGGATATGCTACAGAAGCAGAAAGTACAAAAACACTCGGGATCAGGAGAGTCACAGCTTACAGCCAAGCCTTCTATTCAGATATTTATTTATTTATTTATTTCACTTGTTTAGCGGGAGATGTCCGACTGGGCCAGAGGCCCTTTTTCAGCTGAGGCCCGGGGAGAAAAGCTCCATATATACAAATAGTCTTGAACAATCAGGTTGAACACACATTAATTAGATTAGAAAGCAAAAAAGCAAATAGCAAAAATAGAAATGTAATTAAGATATTTAGTGCTACTAACTCCAATGCAGCGTAACTTTGACAAACATACCTGAAGCTAAATGGCAATGGCAACATTTACTAGATTCCACACATAGGTCCCTTTATAGTAAGAATTTTAAAAATAGTGTGAATACTGTTTACTTAACAGCATATTATAGTAAGCTCTGTTAACTCATAAACTCTTAAATCATTGAGCATGTGTTGCTTTTTCAAATGTATTAACATGGTATATTCTTACACTTGCTACAACATTCAGTCTGGTGATCTAAAGCACTTAACAGTAGGCGTGAGAGCTGGCATGCAGCCAGCACATTCCTTCTGTCTAGAATTCTCTCGCTTGTCACATTTATAGCTCCTGGTAACTTCTGTTCCTTGAAGAACGCACTGCTTGAACTTCTAAATGCAAAGCATGGTGTAATTGTGCAGTCATATGACTCTTTACTATCACAACTAAGTCTTCTGTAACCTAATCTGATTACACCATAGACTGTCTTGGCTTCCCTATTTCTTTCCCTCCTTCCTGTCTTAACTTTTTGTTGTTCCTGAATTTAATCGCCATGTTTATTAGACAATGTAATCAAAGCAATGCTTTTTGGCTTCTCCTGTTAGGGGTCACCACAGCGGATCATCTGTCCGCAGATTGATTGGCGTTGAGTTTTTACGGTGTCGAGTTGCCAGCCTGGCACACAACCTTCACAAAAGGCACATGCACACACACCTACCTGCATGTCTTTAAAACTCACTGGAACGCAGGGAGGACATGCAGACTCCGCACAAAAGGTGCTCCAGCCAAGAATCAAACTGGAGAACCTCTTGCTGTGAGGCTACAGTGCTTATATGCACATTTATTTTCTCTGTTGCTAATTCCCTCTCTGTCCTATTCTTCCATTTGTATTTACATTACTTCCTCATCCCTCCTAGCTTTCTCCTGCATTGTTTAGGACCTATCTGCTAATCTTCTTCTTCTTCTTTCAGCTTTTCCTGGTTAGCGGTCGCCACAACAGATCACCTGTCCGCTCATGATTGGTAGTGGAGTTTTATGGTGTCGAGTTACCAGCCTGGCACCCAACCTTCCACAGAAGGTACACACACGCACCCACTCACACCTAGGGCCAATTTAGAGTGTCCAATCCACCTACAGCATGTCTTTGGGATGTGGGAGGAAACCGGAGCACCCAGAGGAAACCCACGCGACCACAGGGACGACATGCAGACTCCGCACAGAAGGCACCCCAGCCGAGAATCGA
>NC_056733.1:765431971-765526971 GCF_019279795.1 Protopterus annectens
AATGTAGAGAATACATTGGACTGGGTTAACTCTCATATGAAGAGAGTGTGCACAAAACTGAGCTATGGTACAAAATGTAGAGAATACACTGGATGGGGCTAACTCTCATATGAAGAGAGTGTGCACAAAACTGAGCTATGGTACAAAATGTAGAGAATACATTGGATGGGGCTAACTCTCATATGAAGAGAGTGTGCACAAAACTGAGCTATGGTACAAAATGTAGAGAATACATTGGACTGGGTTAACTCATATGAAGAGAGTGTGCACAAAACTGAGCTATGGTACAAAATGTAGAGAATACATTGGATGGGGTTAACTCTGATATGAAGAGAGTGTGCACAAAACTGAGCTATGGTACAAAATGTAGACAATACATTGGACGGGGTTAACTCTCATATGAAGAGAGTGTGCACAAAACTGAGCTATGGTACAAAATGTAGAGAATACATTGGATGGGGCTAACTCTCATATGAAGAGAGTGTGCACAAAACTGAGCTATGGTACAAAATGTAGACAATACATTGGACGGGGCTAACTCTGATATGAAGAGAGTGTGCACAAAACTGAGCTATGGTACAAAATGTAGAGAATACATTGGATGGGGCTAACTCTGATATGAAGAGAGTGTGCACAAAACTGAGCTATGGTACAAAATGTAGAGAATACATTGGACTGGGTTAACTCTCATATGAAGAGAGTGTGCACAAAACTGAGCTATGGTACAAAATGTAGAGAATACATTGGATGGGGTTAACTCTGATATGAAGAGAGTGCACAAAACTGAGCTATGGTACAAAATGTAGACAATACATTGGACGGGGTTAACTCTCATATGAAGAGAGTGTGCACAAAACTGAGCTATGGTACAAAATGTAGAGAATACATTGGATGGGGCTAACTCTCATATGAAGAGAGTGTGCACAAAACTGAGCTATGGTACAAAATGTAGACAATACATTGGATGGGGCTAACTCTCATATGAAGAGAGTGTGCACAAAACTGAGCTATGGTACAAAATGTAGAGAATACATTGGATGGGGCTAACTCTCATATGAAGAGAGTGTGCACAAAACTGAGCTATGGTACAAAATGTAGAGAATACATTGGACTGGGTTAACTCTCATATGAAGAGAGTGTGCACAAAACTGAGCTATGGTACAAAATGTAGAGAATACATTGGATGGGGCTAACTCTGATATGAAGAGAGTGTGCACAAAACTGAGCTATGGTACAAAATGTAGAGAATACATTGGATGGGGCTAACTCTGATATGAAGAGAGTGTGCACAAAACTGAGCTATGGTACAAAATGTAGAGAATACATTGGACGGGGCTAACTCTCATATGAAGAGAGTGTGCACAAAACTGAGCTATGGTACAAAATGTAGACAATACATTGGACGGGGTTAACTCTCATATGAAGAGAGTGTGCACAACACTGAGCTATGGTACAAAATGTAGAGAATACATTGGATGGGGCTAACTCTCATATGAAGAGAGTGTGCACAAAACTGAGCTATGGTACAAAATGTAGAGAATACATTGGATGGGGCTAACTCTGATATGAAGAGAGTGTGCACAACACTGAGCTGTGGTACAAAATGTAGAGAATACATTGGATGGGGCTAACTCTGATATGAAGAGAGTGTGCACAAAACTGAGCTATGGTACAAAATGTAGAGAATACATTGGATGGGGCTAACTCTCATATGAAGAGAGTGTGCACAAAACTGAGCTATGGTACAAAATGTAGAGAATACATTGGATGGGGCTAACTCTGATATGAAGAGAGTGTGCACAACACTGAGCTATGGTACAAAATGTAGAGAATACATTGGATGGGGCTAACTCTCATATGAAGAGAATGGGCACATGCTGGGAATGTTCACTTTACAGGTGAGCAAGAAAGAGATTGGAAGAGTGGATGGGACATGATGTCGCCGCATAAGACAGAGGGGAAAGATGACAGAGCTAGAGATTAGGAGAAAAAGTTACAGGGGGGAACAGGTTATACTATATTCAGTATGGATGGAGGAAGTATTATTTCACAGAGGGGTTGCAGGGAAATGGAACATGATATTGGAGGCCAGTGTAGAGCTCTTTGACTTAAAGCTTTTATTTAGCATATGATAAATAGAATAATGAGCAGATGAAATGGGGGGAGCGGTAACTGCAAGGAGCAAACTGCAGCATTTAGGCAGACTGAATCCGTTTTCTTTTATTAACATAAGCATCTGATCTTACATTTGATTTAAAGGCCATTTCTTTAGTCAGTACATACCTGTTCTACTTTCTTCATTCGTTTTAATCCTGCCTGCATTCCTTTACTTTAAGTAGAGTGGAACATAATCAGCTTCCAAGCTAATAGTTTTATTTCATTATCCTAATTAATACACTGTGTGTTGTCTACTTTGTGCTTATTGCTTAATGATTACAATACATATAATCTGTGCCTTGGTTTAATACTGTGCTCTTTTCCTATCTGTTTGTTAATTTGTAAGAAACTCATCTTCCTAGTTGTTAGTCTGCCAATGATTATCCTCCCACATTAAATCATCATTTGTACATATCTTGCTTTTACCGAATGTCATTTTGTATTGCTAGAGCTTGTTTCTCTCGGTCTCTACTTTAAATAGGTCCTATCCTTTTAGACAGACCTCCTAAGTAAAGTGCGTGTATAAATTATGTCTCAGGTCTGGTATCACACCATTCGTGAAAAATAAATTATAATCGTCTCATAACCTGGCCCCGCTTCATCTTAACGATGAGGGACTGGTCCTTGTTATTTCTTTTACCCTAAGATGAGTCTCTTTCTCTAGCAAAGTCTTTTTCTAGTGTATTCTGTTGCAGACAGTGATAAATGTCAAGACCAAGGAGCATCAAGGCATTTCTTTCCCAGATGCACTGGTTACCCGGGACGATATAATATTAGTCTTAAACATATTAACAAGTACTGCACTTTATAAGTTCAGCACTGCTGCATATAACACTTTGAGAAACACAATGTAAAATTATTTTTGCAGGGGACCTGCATCCTCTGCACTTGATATGGGGTTCTTTGTCCCTACATTACTTAACTTAAATGTTGCAGGGTCACTCTAGCAGTCTGCTGTGACTCATGAGAGAAAGAGACATACTAATCTCAAGGATCCAGGACCTCAGAGTTAAAGAGAAGGTTTCATTTAAATGTAAACTTTAGTAGTCACTTTTTCTGTAAGGGTGTGCAACTTCAGAATTAGTATATTTAGTTTAAGGGAATGCAGGGACAAAGACCTCCCCCATCCCTATTCAGGTTCAGCAAACTGAAAGCTGACTAAAGCTTATCAGTGCCAGTAAGTGCTTTTCACTGCAAAGCAGTTGTATGTGTTACAGTTTGCACTTTACAGTAGCTTGCCCAGGAAATTCAAATAGGTAATCTAATGTCTGAGGAGATAAAGCAGAACTTGCAGTTCTGTTTGTTATGATGCTTTTTTGGTTGTTATCAATATATATTTAACATTGTGCACAATCAACAATTTGGGTGGCTGATTATCAACACAGAAGTTATCAAGTATATATATATATATATATATATATATATATATATATATACACACACACACACACACACACATATATATATATATATATATATATATATATATATATAAAAATATGGATTTGCCTCACTTCGTCGAAATTGCATATTATCGAATCTCACTTTGTTGACACTTAAACCATCGAACAACTACTTCATCAAAGCAGAGGAATTACGAAGATCTTCCCAGGGTAAGTAACCACTTACCCAAAAAGAAACAAAACCCAAACAACACCATCCCTAATTCACCCAGGTGGTGGGCTATGCTCCCCACACCCCCCTAACTAAATATACCAACTCTGAGATTGCACTACAGTTGGGAAAAGGGCAAAGTTCACCGTCTTGCACAACAGGTTAATTACCCTGGCAAGATCCTCATACTTTTGCTGCTTCAATGAAGTGGGAGCTTGATATTTTGAGTGTCGACAAAGTGAGACGGACAACAGAGGTACGACTGCTGAATCCTACACAAATGCACTTTATAGGCACTTACATGAGTGCATGGATTGTGCTATCCCTAACAGAACCAAGATGTTATCCTCCAAAAAAGGAAGCCAATCTGGTGGTCCCCTTCCATAAACAAACTCTACAACAGAGGAAAGAAACTGCTGCAAAAAAGAGTAAAATCCCATGATTGGAGGAACTCCCTGGTCAGCCTGAGTAAGAAGCTGAGATCCCTCATAAAATCCTCCAAAAGTTACGAAAACAAAATTGCCACTGTTTCTAAAGACAACCACAAAACATTCTATAGCTATGTCAAGAATCTTAATGGCAACACTCAGATCTGCTCTAAGTTACAGCACAATGGCACTAAATATACAGAACCAACTGATATTGCCAACATCCTGGCAGATAGGTTCAGTGCTAACTTTACCCCCTCTCATCCGCTAAAGGGCCTATCTCTACACCGGAAGAATGCAAAGTTCCTGTAATCACGGCTGCACAGGTAAAAACTACACTCTCGAAAGCCAAGAACACAGCATCCATGGGACCTGACAACATCCCAGGCTGCATTTTACACGAACTGCAGAATGAACTGGCACCCCACCTAAGTACCATGTTCAATCATAGCCTCACCTCAGGCTTTGTGCCCACTGAATGGCGCACAGCGACGGTTATCCCACTCCACAAAGGGGGATCCACCACGGACCCCGGGAACTACTGCCCCATTAGCCTGATGAGCCTGGTCTGTAAGGCCATGGAACGTATCATCATGGAACTTATAAACAAAGACATTGGTAATCTCCAAACTCCTGACCCCACCCAGTTCATGTTTGTAAAAGGCAGATCATGTCTCCTAAACCTGATTGACTTCTTTGAAGCAGTCACCAAAGCTGGATGAGGACAAGGTAGTTCACACAGCCTATGTAGATCTTGCCAAGGCTTTTGACACCATCCCCCACTCTGAAATTATAGCTAAACTCACTAAACTAGGTATAAATCCCTGTGTCACAAGATGGGTTGCCAACTGGCTCACTGAAAGAACCCACACTGTGAAAGTAGCAGACTCCAAATCCGACTTCAGACCAGTGACAAGTGGAGTACCACAGGGTTCAGTCCTGGGTCCTCTCCTGTTTGGTATCTACTTTTCTGAAGTACAGGCTAACACAGAAGGTCTTGGGCTAAAGAAGTTTGCAGATGACTGCAAACTAGGAGCCATAATTGAAACTCCTAACGATGTAGACATCCTACAAAAGGGCCTCACTGAGACAGATGACTGTTGTCAAAGCCATGGCCTCAAGCTCAATGCCAAAAAGTGCATTGAAATCCCTTTTGGTAAAAACTATGCACCCATGGACTACCACATAGGCGGTAGTCTACTTAACACCGAAGGTGTGATAAGAGACCTTGGAGCACAGGTGGACAGTAGTCTCTCCTTTGATAATCGCATCCCCACACTAGTCAAGAAATCCTTCTACGTGGCACATCTCATCACAAAAGGTTTCTCATGCAGGAAAAAAAAGAGGTCATTCTTCCCCTCTACTCGTCACTCATTAGACCCATTATAGAGTACAGTGCCCCTTTTGGTATGTACCTCACAAGACATCTACAACAACTGGAAAGGTCGCAGAAATACCTCACAAATAGGATTGCCGGCATCAAACAGATGCCCTATGCAGACCGTCTCAAAAAATCCCAGCTTGACTCCATCGCATATCGCCTACTTAGAGGTGATCTCTGCCTAACATACAAAGCTATGTCAAATCCAGTGCTGTTGGACATGCTCCACTTAAAGAAATCCCAATCCCTCTGAGCTGCACGCTCTAGGGACCTAAACCCTGTCACCACAATAAACAGAACATGCTGGAGGGATAGATTCCTGTCCCAGAGACTTCCCATACTCTGGAACAAACTACCTATCTATATCAAACAAAGCTCCTCATTAGCACTCTTCAAGAAAAATCTTGATGATTGGATGGGAAATAGGAAATTCACCCCGGGGATCACTTCTGTGGCTCTGCTTGACAGGGGCACAGGTAAATAATTTTCTTGGGTGGCGAAAGCCAGGGTACCTTTTTGGCTAGGCTTATATAGGCCCTAGGGCCAATAGCCTAGTACCTACCTATGAACCTATATACCATTTTGACAAAGTCAGGTAGACACATAGATATAGTATGGTAGATGTTCATTTTGGTGAATGTATCTTTTTTCAAATGAAATAAAAGCCAGCATGTTATTTCTGTGCAAGATTATGATACAGTGGGGATTGGAAAATTTGCCTTCTCCCCAATGTAGTGCGATCTTGGAGTTGTTATATGTATAATTAGCAGAGGGTATGAGGGGTGCAGCGTGACTTCCCCCGGGAAAAACTTAAGATTATTTTGTATTAGGTTTTTTAATAGTTTAATTGATTTGTAGATTCATTGATAAAGCTACATACACCTTTATATAGCTCTTTATATGTATCTTTATATAAATTGAGTTACGGGTGTACTGCAAAATAACAAGTCCTCATTGGATCAACTGTTGTGGAGTTCTTATATATAAGACTTGGGGATGTGTGTGGCTTGCTGCTGACATAGTGGTGAAAAATTGTAACAAACCTATCTTCTGCACATGTGGAACTTAAAAATAAGCATTTCCAGAACCTCATCAAAGTGTGATTTGGTGCAAGTATGTTATTGTTTACTACTGTAGCACTGTGTAAATATTGTCTGCATGATATGCTGAAGATTGCATCTGAAATAAACTACAATGTACATTGTATTCTTACAATGATCAGTAAATGCATCTCTGCTTCTGACCACTGGAGTCAGGAAACAAAATGGCCCACCTGAAGCACTCTGATTTACAAGGCATTGTCACAAAACATTCTCAGTGCTTCTTTTACTCAAATTACTTAAACTGCATGACTCATATATATATATATATATATATATATATATATATATATATATATATATATATATATATTTACACACACACACACACATAAATATATATATATATATATATGTTGTTGTTGTTGTATCTTTTGGCTTTTCTCGGTTAGGGGTCGCCACAGCGGAACTCCGGTCCGCTAATGATTGGCAGTATATTTTTATGTACAGAGTTGCCAGCCCTGATGCACAACCTTCAACGAAGGTACGCCCATTCATGCATGTCTCCACACAGAAGATGCTTTAGCTGAGAATCGAACAGGACAACGTCTTACTGTGAGGCGACAACGCTACCGCTGCACCACTATATATATATATATATATATATATATATATATATATACACACGTGTGTGTGTGTGTGTGTATAGGTCTGGTTTTAAACAACTGCTTCTTGCTACAACTCATTTTAGCAGAAATCACTGCAGCAGTTCTAGGTTGTGGTGTGGGCTGTGGGAGGCATTCATTACATCTCTATTCCCCATCGTGTGGTGGTTTAAACAGATACCGGACAACAATGGCACATACATACTACCTTATGCATTGGACAGCAGCCAGCATTGCTGCATCTATTTCACTCTAAATTTACAAGAAATATGGTGTTAATAAAGATTAAAGGTCACATTCTCAGATGAATGACAGTTGGAAGAAAACAGTAGCAGTGTTCTGTGACTTCTGAAAGGTTTATATGGGTTCATAGGTGTATACTAGATTAATGACTACAAGGGCCTTTTCAAGCCTATCCCAAATGTATCCCTAAAGATTATTTTAAGGGATATATTTTACAGGGTGTATGTAACATATGTCACAGGTGGTCAAGCATTTACATGCTGTCTTTGTCCATCAGAGACTTAAGAGCCAGACTAGGGATGGATTTCTTAACCACTGGTCCAAGTTATGCCTGACCAGGTTTAGGGACAAAGAGAAGGGGCATTCTCTGAGACACACACACCTGTCTTTCCAACAAGTCCTATTAATGTCACAAGCAAGGTTTAAGTCTGTGGATTGGGTAGTTCTGATTCTTTTTGTTTTGCAGATATGCAAATGTCCATCAGATTGGGATCCAAGAAAGCCTTATATGCCAACCATAGATTGCCTCCCAACAGTCTGTAGGAGGAGACAAGAGTACAAAGATAAGGCTTTAAGACAGTTTGTAGAGGACATGTTTTTAAGCTGCATATTTTTTTGTGAGGAACCTCTCTTTAATGGATCTGATGAGGGCCAAATACAGTGAAACTATGCCTTTCTTGGACCTCTATGCCATACATTATCGAGGGCCAAATACAGTGAAACTATGCCTTTCTTGGACCTCTATGCCGTACATTATCGAGGGCCAAATACAATGAAACTATGCCTTTCTTGGACCTCTATGTCGTACATTATCAAGGGCCAAATACAGTGAAACTATGCCTTTCTTGGACCTCTATGCTGTACATTATCGAGGGCCAAATACAGTGAAACTATGCCTTTCTTGGACCTCTATGCCGTACATTATCGAGGGCCAAATACAGTGAAACTATGCCTTTCTTGGACCCCTATGCCATACATTGTCATTATCATCATTTTCTGCATGGGGTCAGGGTATCATGTCAACTGTTGCCATCTCTCTTTCTATTCAGTGCCACTCTCCTACCTTCTTTGACACTCATGCCTGACTGTTGTACGTATTCTTTCACGCAGTCCATCCAACTCTGCTGGACACCCTTGTTTCCTATTGCCTTTTTCCTGTCTGTCCCAAATCTTCTTCACCAGATTGTCTTTTACTTTTCTGCACATGTGCCTAAACCACCGTAATCTGTTCTCTTTCATCTGTCCCAAAGTGCAGGCACTTCATCTGTATCACCTTTAGCTTCCTCAACTGCTCTGCTTTACAGCCCAGGTTTCTGTACTATACAGTAGTACTGGTCACGCTACTGTTTTGCACACCTTACTTTTCAGCTTCTTTGGCATTTTCCTGTCATACACTACAACTGACACTCTATGCCACTTGGCTGCAGCCCCTCTGATTCTAGCTTTGATCTCTTCATTCAGACTTCCCTTCTCCTCAACCACCCCTACTTGAAGCTGTTAATCTCTTCTACTGTCTTCCTTTCTATCTTAATTCTCACCTTCTCATTTCTCCAATTTGCTGATATTGCCACTGTCTTATACTCAGTTTCACCCCATGTGCCTTCAGTTTTGCATTCCATTCTCCTGTCTTTGCTGACGTTCTTGCTCAAAGTCTGACTGTAATGCCATATCGCCTCCATGCAACAATTTTGTTGATCTGTCCCCCGACCGGTTTGCTAATGCCATCAATCACCATTACAAACAGCAGTGGACTTAGAGCTGAACCCAGAAGCACACCCACTCTCCCTGGAACCCCTCTGTGAGACTGAACTACTCAACTGGACTCTTTACACATCTCTAGCTTCTTCTCAATTATCTGTCTCACTGCAAACACTGGGTCAGTTGTGCTGCATCCTGATCTGAAACTGAATTGCTCATCTCCCATCTTACTTTCTACTACTCTGCATATACATTTATCAGTCACCCCCTCCAGAACTTTCATGCAGTGTGACAGGAGATTGATACCTCTATACTGTCCACCATTGTAGATTCCCCCTTTGTTCTTGGACACTGGCACAAGTATGCTTATTCTCCAGTCACCTGGGATATGTCTTTCTATCCACACTGCTGTGAGTACACTCAGGAGCCATTTCCCCCTATCTCACCCAACCTAACATCTTTATCATATCTGCTGTGACCTCATCTGAGACTACTGCTTTCCCTAACTTCATTTTCCTTAGTGCTGTTCTTACTTCTTCTATGGCAGGCTCCTCTTCTTTTGCCATCATAGGTTGTGTCTAGGGCAGTACAGCTTCTGTGGGATTTTCTTCATTCAGAAGCTGCTGAAAGTAATGCTTCCATCTGCCTTTGATGTCCTGTGGACTGGTGTGCAGGTTGTTGCTGGCATCCCTTATGAAGGGTATCTATCTTCTTTATCTTTCTGTCTCTGTCTTGCACCCTGATATAGTTTCTTTGTGCCACCTATTGAGTCACTTTCCAGAAGTTGGCAGAGTGCTTCTGATGCCCTATTCTTTGCTATTGTAACTCCTTTCTTAGTCTCTTTGTTAACAGCCAGTATTCCTTCCTAGCCTGGTCCATCGTTTCTATCTCCCACTTTTTCCTGCACTCCTTTTTTCTTTTGATAAATTCCTGGACTTCTGCATTTAACTACCCGCTTTCCTTTTGTATACTAGTTCCATACCTGGCTCGGCCACGTATCTGTCCTGTAGTCCTCACACATGCTGTTTTTTGAGATGCTGCCATTCTTCTTCAGCTGCACCTATTTCCTCTTCTTCTTGGGGTGCTGGAGCTCTGAGTAATTGCTTGAACTGATGTGTTTTCTCTCCAGTCAACCTCCAGGTCTTCATCCTGGTCTCTGTTGTCCTTAGAGTCTTCTCTGACCACTGCTTGCAGCTGATTGTGGCAACCAATGGTTTATGCTGTTGGCCGACGGTTTCACTGAGGATGACTTTGCAATCATTGATTCTACCCCAGTGCCCTTTCCTTACTAGGAGGAAGTCTACCTGAAGTGCATGCTGGTCATTCTTGATTGTGATCTTGTGACTGTCTCTCTTTCTGAACCATGTGCTTCATAAAATGTTACCTGAGATTTGTTGATGATATTTTTATTGTATGGGAAGGGTCAGTGGAAGCTCTTAAGAATTTCTTCGTACACATTGCATAATTGACTGACTTTTTGAAATGTTCTACTCAGCATAATGACCATATGGTTAGCATTCTGGATTTCACTGTTTATAAGCACAGACAGTTGCAAGAACTTCACAATGATTTATTTCTCAAAGTCATCCAGGTAAACTTACAGCGTCATGTCAGCAGCATGCATCCACAAATGACTACGCATAATGTAATAAAGTCAGAGAATACGCAGATTGCTTGTGTGTCCAGCGAAACAGCTAATTTTCTAAAGACCCTATAAGACCTCCACAGCGATTTTCTTGAGAGGGGTATCAACGTGGGACTATCAGATATATTTGGACAGTGCAGTGGTAGCATTGTCGCCTCACAGCAAGAGGTTCTCCAGTTCGATTCTCGGCTGGGGTGCCGTCTGTGTGGAGTCTGCATGTCCTCCCTGCACTTGTGTGGGTTTCCTTTGGGTGCTCCAGTTTCCTCCCACATTGCAAAGACATGCGTCTGGAGTGTTTCTTCCCGGGCCTCTGCTGAAAATTGGCTTTGTTCCAAGTCGGACTTTCCCGGTAAACAAAAAATAATAAATACATTTATGATCCTATTAAGGACCAAAAACAAGGGAGGGCACATCCTTATATGAACCAGAAAGACGTTTTTTACATGATTCAGTAGCCTCTTCACTTACCAAAGGAAAGAGAAACTAAAAAAAAGTATGACCTTAACTTTCAGTAAAGATACCCAAGAGATTAAAAGGATAATTTGTGACAACTGGTTCATTCTGTCTAGTAATAGACTGGTAAACAAGATTCTGGATCCTGGATCTTCTTTTGTTTCAAAAAAAGATAGGAAAATTAGGTATTATTTAGAAGGACGTTAAAGAAGGACAGCACTCAGAGGCTTGGACCTTTAAATGTGGGCTCTCTTTCTGTACCTTTTGTGAGTTCAAGAGCTGCAGAAAATTTTTTATCTGCCACAGTACAGGTAAGAAATATAACAGTAACGTAGCTGGGAACTATAACAGTGAAAAGATTGTTTACAGAGCCCAGTGCCCCAAGTGTTAAGTTTTTACATAAGAAAGACTATTACTGAGGTTAAAAGGAGGATAGCCAAACACACATCTGAAATTAGAAATAGACTAAGCAAGAATCCTTTTGCAAAGCACAGCACTGAACCAGCAGGTCATTCACTTTTCACATTTTACAGGTGATCAGGAGGATGAGTGCACTCCAGGGGAGCGGTAAAGACATTCTTGAAAAGAAAGAGCTGGAATAGCAAATTCACTGTAACACCTACAACCCACCGGAACTCATTTCTGCTTGTTCAATTTGTTTATTTATTTGACATTAAATTAAATGCATTCTTCAGCTAGGAAACTAGACCACAATTAATTTTTTCTCCTTTCTTCACTTTTCGTGAGACATTTTTTATGCCTGTATTTTTGATGGTTTCTGCTTATCTGTTCTGCTACATATACATATGCATAGTCATGTGCATTTTTCCACAGATTGTAGTGATTGTTTTTTTTTCTGATTGTTTTTTTTTTCTATTTGTAGTATATGATTGTTTGTATGGATGCTCAGTTTTGACAGTGATCTGATGAAGTCATATGAGTGAAAGTATTTTTCTTTTTTGTTTGTTTTTAATACACTTACGATTACAGTTTTTATTTTGATTGTATTTTTATCTGTGATGTTTCTTTATACTGCATCTTTTCCAAAGTTATAACGGATGCTGGTTTATTGATTCATGTGACTGTTGTCACACTTACACACACACACACACACACACACACACACACACACACACACACCCTTCTTCGCTTCAGTTCTCTGAGTTTTTTTTTTTAATTTTTTAGTTTACTACCCTTTTGGAAAGATCTTGTCACCTTGGTGCTAAATAGCCTTTAGTGAAGGGAGTTTTAAGACACATTTTCCCTGTTTACAGACAGACTAGGAGTTAATTACTAGTTCTGCACTTCAGCTTATTTGGGCTTTGTTTTATTAGTACTCTTTTCTGTTTTTATTTTAGTGTGGATTGTAAAAAATGACCTGTGTTACATCAGGCTAGCTTTCAGTTGTAGGCTAGCCTCATTACTGTGCATAAGGCTGCCAATTTATGCTTTTTATGTATATTTTAATTATCCATGGGTTAAAACTTTTATTGAAAAGTGCATCTGATGAAGTCCAGCTGGTGGATAAAAGAGCTTATGATAAATTAAAGCTGAGTTATTCTGGCGACTGAATCTATTTGAGTTTATTGCTTCAGTACCTTCATAGAAGAAGAATTAACATCTAAAATTTTGGGCTGTTTATTACTGTTGCTTATTTATTTTAATTAATTAATATTAATTGTTTACCAGGAAAGTTATTGAAAAATTATTTTGCATTTTTACAAATAGCAAGGAAGTGAAGTCAGTCCGTTTCTGTAACTCTGGGGACAGCTATCTCCTTGCATCTTTGCTGTGGTTTTAAGTCCAATGTCTGGGAGATTTATTCATTTGTCTTTGTTAACTGAGAAATATTTGGGGTTTAGGGGATGCCTCTCAACCTTTTAGAACATATAAACTGGCAAAGCATATATAATAGGGGGACAAAGCCCCAAAAATAAGGATATATTTTAAATATTACTTTTATAAAGTTAGAAAGTTGCTAGAATAACAGGTTTTGTATTAGCATGCATTGTTTGAAGGATATAAAGTCTGAAACTCGAATGTGTGTCATTATTTGGTGACTTCTTTCCTCAGTGATTTTCCAGAAAACCACACATATCATGTGGAACAGACCAAAAATATGAGATAAAAATCTGGAGATTCTGCAAAAATCTGAACAGTTGAGAGCTATGGTTTAGGATGATTACTTTTAAGTGCCTCGGCATAAGTAGGTCTATGTGTCAGATCCATACTGTGTCTGGCAGGTGTAATCTGTGCAGTTCTGACAACTTGGTTAGTATTATGAATGTTTTGCCTGGAGTGGTATTGTGTAAATACATCTCTCACATGCCTTATCAGTTTGTTGTAGAATCAGCTTGTTGTCACTAAACATAAGGCAACTGCTACATTGCCTCAGGATGCCTATACCCACCAAGCTGGCAGCGGAGATAGCAGGAGAATTAATGTCCATGGTTACTGGCCATTTTTAGGTAATCTGCAGGTTTTTGAAGAAAAGAGGGGTAATGAGGGCGTCTACTCCAAAGCACATGGGGCAGTACTTGTCCCTGTGCAAACTAATTTCCCTTTGTGCAACCAAGTTAAAGGAAAGTCTGAAAGGTAGTGTTATATGGAAAATATCACTTCTAGATGTCTGTGTCTTTACAGGGCACTACTAAAACCCTGTGTGTGGAGCCAAGCTTCATGCAAACATAATGCTTTTACAGAGGCTCAAAACGACCAGTAAAACAGTAAATGGTTATTCACAAGCAGCAAAATCAAAGGTTTCATAAGTGATTAACAGCACATAATTTGACAAGGCTACCCTCAGCTGGCACCAGAGAACAGTACTAAGCCTTCCTGGCTCCTAATCACATAGTGGACCTTTGGTACCAACAATCAATCCATACTGAGCAAGAGACCTTAAATGTCAACATCTCAAGGCTATGTAGTTTGTCAACCAGTGAAAAGAGTAAATAAACAAGATCAGATGCATGAATGCCCTCTCCACACCAATAACAACAGAAACAGGGACTTTGCATGGCTGTCTGCTAGGCTTTCACATTTTTCTCCCATATACTTTAACTCAGTATGAGAAAAATATGGTGAAACCAGAGGTATTCATTAAGCTAATGTTTGTGTTTTCAGCTTTTCCCGGTTAGGGGTCGCCATAGTGGAACTCCCGTCCGCTAATGATTGGTAGTTGGTTTTTATGGTGTCGAGTTGCCAGCCCAACGCCCAACCTTCAACGAATGCATGCCCATTCAACGCATGTCTTTCGAATGCCCACTCGACCACGGGGAGGACATGCAGACTCCACACAGAAGGCACTCCCAACCCAAGCCAAGAATCAAACGGGAGAACCTCTTGCTGTGAGGCAACAACGCTACCGTTGCACCATCGCAGAATACTAATAATATACTCAAATTCTCTTACAAATCATATCTGACTCCTAGAGTGAACCTGTGGACAGTCATCACTATCCAGAGTTCTCAAGTCAAAGGGGGGTGTGGAAGTAGGTTGCCAGATTTTTCTTCCATATCACACACACATGCACTCACTATATCTCTTAACCTCTTAAAGCAAGAAATCTGGACAAAGCCATAAATAAAAGGTGGACAAAGGCCTAAAAATAGGGACAATTATTAAATATTACCCTTACAAACTTAGGAAGTTGATAGAATAACAGGTTTTGCATTAGCATGAATTTTCTGAAAGGTATGAAGTCTGAAACTCAAATATCTGTCATTGTTTTCTAACTTCAGTCTTTATATTTGTATTACTTTTGTTACTTTTGTGGGGGGATTAATCCCACAAAGCTGTCTCCTTCAGGGAGCTTCACCTCCCCCAAACAACCTAAGTTAATATAATCAAAGACGAGGTCATTGTACCTTAGAGGAAAGATGATTCCTCCCAAACTGTGACCATATTCAAACAATATGAAATTCAGCTAAGTGTACATTATTGCACAGTTTGTCCTTGAACTGTTGTCTTGCTGTGCATCTCAGCTTGTGATGATTGTAAGCACGGTTGCCACAGTAACATCACCCACTCCATCCACAGTCAAGGTCAAGGCACTTCCTAGATCCATATTCCTAGGGGTGTACTTAGATCTAACCATGAACTGCTCCTAGTACATACCTCATACATGGTCCGAGGTGCTGATAGAAATGGGCTGCTGCTCCTGTATTGAATTAAATACCCTCTCTTGCAGCACAAGTGGTATTAGTACCCTTCGAACAACATGAGCGCAGAGCAGTGTACTACTCACGTCTTTTGCAACAGTACACAGAAAACACGCCTCTTACTTATTACAGTCTTTTTAGGCTGGTCCCAGGGACTAATACATTGGAATGTTACTGCAGTCATTTCTTTCTGCTTCCCACTATACATCGCCAATTAATGTTTTAGATTAGAACTACCCGGGCTTCATAAAAATCCTTGCACACATCTAACTTTGTAATAGGTGAATGTGTACCAGGAGGGAACTGAGAACAGCAGGCCTGCTACTATTAGTTCATTTGAAAAAACAAAACAAAACAAAGGAACAAATCATAATGCACATAGTGTTGCTTGTCCTAAACACTTAAATTCCCTGCTGATAGAGATTAGAAGCAGCACAACCCACCATGTGCTCAAAACTCAATTAAATGAGATTACATACTTTACAGAAATAATTGTACATATATGACATCATCTAAAACACTCAGCCTGCAATTAATGTTTTTTATTCAGTGGATTTTTGCTGTTGGGGAGTGGAAATTCATTTTATTTGCCAGTGTTTGCCTTTCCTCTATTGTGCCACTATGAAGTTAGTATATTTAAGAATGGGGGTATGGGGACAGGGGGGGGGGGCTTGCCTCTTTAAATATTACTGCATTTTTTGTTTGTTTAATTTTTTGTTGCAGCTGGATTTTCCTGTCTTATGTATAAGGTGTGGTTGGTTTATTTCATTGTAGCGGGAGTTTACAGTCCTGCCTTCTTTGTCTTGTAATATATTGTATGCATTACTCTGTTATGATGAAGTTTGGAATTCATAATGGTGTGATGTAACCGATATCTGTATTTTAATAAATACAGACATCAAGTACATCATACCCTTATGAATTTGTATCAGTTAAACTCTAAGCACTCAGATACCACAGGTGTGGGTATCCTTATTGTCTGTAAATCATGCTTAACTGATTAATCTCCATATATCATATAGTCTTCTGTGTATTTTTAACTTAATTGTCATATTTTGTTTATAGATATAGATTTTGCTGTATAATAATTCCTAAACTGTTCACATAAAACTGCACTTGGGCTTTTTGGTATTTACCAGTAAATCCATCTGAAATAAATAAATGAATGCCCATTTTCCACATCTGAAAAAAAGGTTTGTTGGAATGTAAAAATATGGTGTCATTGTTGCTGGTCAAATGGAAACATTTAAGAAAACTTTATTAAAGTTGACCTTTGTTAAAAATGAGATACATAGTGGCATCAGAACATAACCAAATATATATATATATGTTTACAACACATGGGAAACTTGTTGCAGGGACATGGATTTAAAAATGAGATCACTGAGTCTGTTAAATTCCAGCAGATTCATTATCAGCAGTTAGATAAGTATTGGAATTTAAGTTAAGAATCTGAAGCCCTCCCAACTGAAACTACTTTAAATAAAAAAGCAAATATAAATGTAAAATTTTCAAAACTCATTGCAGAAGTGATAAATAAAAACTATCTGTGCAGCATCTTTCATGGCGTGGGCTATACCCTCCTGCAGTCCCATTTGGGGAACTTTGCCCTTACTTACATATACCAATTCCACAATCACAAACCTGTGTACACATCAGCACAGTTTGTGTTAGCACAGACATTGCTATATTTTCATACAGAAAGACTTCACAGCACCTATATTTTCATCCAGGTACTTTGTTCCACCTCAGTTCATTGAAAGTGGCTTTGTCAAAATGATATATTTCCCATATAATGTTATACTCTAACTCCACAACAACACAATTGTAATAATATATAAAACAATAGACGTACACTGGCTTTCAGCTAAGTAAAAATTATTCACTGCTGAAACTTTCATTAAAAAGTGGTATAAGGACATTGGCAGAAACTGTTCAAACCCAGCAGTGCATTCATTACCTCCATGTTTACGTAGCATGGGGTAAACATAAAAAGGACCAAAGACAAGCATTATATAATAATTTATATTTAAAACTAATGATTCTGTGAGTACAGTGACATTGTAACCTCTTATTTACTTGACAGAAGCTGCATTCTAGTAGAGTGACCTATCAAGTAGTAGGGAAGATGTATCTGTTAGCATTTTCACATGATTTCCTCTTGAAAGTGCATAGATATTACAGCTGTCTATTATGAAAACCATATGTAATTTTTCTTAGTCGTTTATGAGTATCCTTAGGACCTGTCACATGATTATTGCAATATGCAGTTAGAAGATAATAAAAACGTAGACAAAAAAAAAGAAAAACGTAAGACTGAAATATTTAGTTCTAATTCTCTTAACTTATTCTGCGTTGAACTCATGTCCCCAGGAAAGGCAAGGCGCATAAATCCTGTAGATGCTTTACAAATAGCTTAGAGCCTTTTTGTGGGTGTGAGCTGGATACGTTCAGTCAGGGAAATGTTGCATTATGTGTTCTGCTATTATAAATGGTGAATTTGCTCTGGCCCTTCACAGGATAGCATCTCTAATTCTGTTTCTGTCGTAACAGATAAAACTGCACGGCAAGAGCTGACACATAACTGTGCTCTTCGGAAATTTATCTTGTAAGCTTTTTTTTTAACTCTCAGTTCAAGTACAGATTCTCTGAATGCAGCGTTTGATAGCATTATTTTACTAAAGTAAAACAAATCTTTATATATGCTCTATTTCTTTAGGAAAAGCTGCTAAACACATTTGCATGGCTTGTATCCAATCCTCTGTAGTATTGTTTGGGGAACACAGATTATTTTTATATGTGTTAGTCTCTGCGAATGCCTCATGTCTTTAAATAGGCATCATCTACAGCTCTGGGATTTGGGAAACATTTTCTGTTTTGAGCTGAGGCTTGTACAGAAAATGTGTTTTTTTCACTGCTCATTGCGATCTGCTTATCTCAAGTACATTGGAATTAACAACACAACCCATGATGGGGATTCTTTGGAACTTAGTAAAAGACTTTTAGTACAGTTTATGCTGAGCTTTTTTTTCTGCTGTAACTTCTGATCTACTTTTGAGCATACCATACCCTGCAACATTGTAGTCAACCCATATTAAAAAGGGTTTTAATCATTTCAGCATAAAATAATGCTTTCAAATATACTGTAAGAAATTCCATTCATGTAATTGGACAAATGTTTGAAATTAAACTCTCTTAAGCCATGTTCTGTTATGATTTTAACTCTTAACACGCTAGACATCCATTTTCTTAATTATCTTCACCGTCTTTTCAGCATAGCCTTCTCTTATTCCATATCTTGGACAATTATAAGTGAGCAGTTCCAAAGTACACCTGTAAAGTAATAGCATGTGACATTAAGTATTAAACTGTTGTTTCATTTTAGTTTGTACAATTTCAGTTTTAACATGCTTCATGAGGTGAGATCCCTGAAAGACATTTTTGGAAGTCTAAGATAAAAATTATTGAAAAAATGGCCAAGCTAGAGGCTGGAGTTGAAAATTTGAATAGTTATAATTCAAGACAACTCATACTGTTTTAATGTCTGTCAACTTTGTAATGGTCTGGCTGCCTCTCTTGCAGCCTTATTTCCGGCCTTTCAGCTGCTAAGCCTGCAATTATATTTGTTTGTTTCTAGGTAGAATTTTAGCCCATCATTTTTGTACTTCATGTATTTGAATGTTCTTAGTTAAGCTAACACTGGCTGTTTCACTTCTGCACAGCATTTTGGCTCTCTGCCATTCAGCTACTAGAACAGCTTTATTGTTTGTTTCTAGGTAGGCTGCTTTGCTTAGCATTATTCTACTTAAAATATTTGAATACTTTTAAGTAATCCAACACTGGCTGTTTAATTTCTGCACAGTATATTGTCTGCAGGATACACGGTTGATTAGCTCTCTGTATATGTGTATAGTCTTGGAGGTAAACCTGACTTACTTAATTTATCACTGTGCACTGTGCTTCCATTGCCCATCTTAGACACTCTGTACCTCTGTGAAGTTTCAACCATCTTTCCTACCTCTCTTTTTTGTTTTTTTCTCTTGTTCTGCCCATCTTTTAACATCATCTTCTCCTGCCACAACTTGTCTATGCTTCGAGTGTCAAACATTTTAACTATAAAATACCTCTCTCTCTCTCTCTCTGATTATAGTTTTTGTCTTTACAAAGGTTCCTGTGTCTTCATTGTAGTAGTAGTTGCCATTGTATCTGTGTAACATTGCCTGTGTTATAAAGTCTTCTATAGCCTCCTGCTCCAGCTGGTGTGGAGGTGGAGGTTGGACTCTACTTGTCCTCCCCTGTCCCCTCAGGTCCTCTCCTATTATACTTTCTCCTTCATTACATCACTTCCTTCTTTTACGCTAATAGTCTACACTTCTCAGTTTGTATTACCTCGGTCAACATACCTATACT
Source organism: Protopterus annectens (assembly GCF_019279795.1). Lineage (NCBI taxonomy): Eukaryota > Metazoa > Chordata > Ceratodontiformes > Protopteridae > Protopterus > Protopterus annectens. The sequence goes on from NC_056733.1 coordinate 765,451,866, forward strand.
TGTTCTTTTATAGGTTCATAGGTTCATACTAGGCTATCTGCCCGAGGGCATTTATAAGCCTAGCCCATCGTTTTGTGGCTTACGCCACCCCTTTAGTATGGGGAACTATACCCATTATTTTGCTGTGCCTCTGTCGAGCAGTGACACTGAGGTAATCCCTGGGGTATATCTGCGATCTCCCATCCATTGATCAAGATTTCTCTTGAACAAGGCCAGCGAGGTGCTCTGCCTCACATATACCGGGATTTTGTTCCACAGCATAGGGAGTCTTTGGGTGATGAATCTATCCCTCCAGCACGTCCTATTAATGGTCGTGTCGAGGTTTGAGTCTCCCGCCCTTGTGACTCTGATGGATCTAGATTTTTTGAGGTGAAGCATATTCATCAAATCTGGGTTTGACATGGCCTTATATGTTAGGCAACATAGCATATCCTAAGTCCGATCTCTGCATGTTAGCTCTACTGTATCATTTCTATTACCTCTCTTCATGTGTTCTGTCAGCTGACATATGCTAACTTATTAGCCTTTTTTCCATCCTTATCTAACCCACAAACCTTCTACAGTCCAAAGCCTATGCTAAGTCTTTCATTCCTGCTAAAGCTTTCATCTCACTCCTTCACTCCTCCTCACACAAGCTATCACTTTTACTCCTCTCACTGTGTGTATTCCCCACCTACCTTCTGTTGACTCATCCTTATTCCTGCCACTGTCTGCTTTCATCACTTACACAGTACTCACCTTCCGACTTCTGTAGACTTATTTCTGAAACCAGGCTCCCTGTCATAAATGTAACTTCTGTAACTGTGAGACCTACAAAACATGAAAAATTAAAACATGATTGCCAAGTAAGCACAGTGAATATTTGAACCCCCTCCCCCAAGGCAACTAAACCATTTTACAAGGGAGTTTACTTCACTGTACCACAAAGCCTTACTACTTACATATTCTATGTTTGAGATTACTAAACCTCTGAGTCAGGGGAATACTCCAAGATACAGGAGCTTCAGATATAGTGTATATTATTATATTTGCATTTTATGTCTTGCTTTTCCAATGGTTGCAGTAACAGTTTTCATACTTTCAGTATGATAAGGGTGGATATTGGCAAGGTGTAAATGATCTTTCAACTTATTTGTCTTATAATTCATCTGATCCTATGAATAAGCACTTCATTCACAGCATATACTAATCCTTCTGCCACCAACATGTAGCACCTGATATCTCCAGGAAAAAAAACTTCTCAAGACATGACTTGATACAACTAAACCCCAAATCATTATGATTACTGGAAAGTAGATCTAAAACAATTTGAAGTTGTCTGCCTCCCATACCTATAATTGCAATCTATTCAGTGGTCATAGACCTAGAAGGAAAGGGGGAAGAGACACCATTCTGATTCAGGACAAGGGCCCAAAGCAGGCTTTTAAAAACTACATAATAAAACTCACAACAAACTTTTGTGGGTTTTGTGTGAGTGTACCATTGGGAATTACTGGAAATTCAGTATCATTGTTTGCTATAGATGGTCACTTGTACCGCTCCTAAAACTATAAAAGGCACCACACATTTCATCTGTGCCAACAAAAAGGTGACAGACATTATCATTCTTTTTGACCTCAGTTCCACCCACTAATGTGCCAAGTTCCAGTCTGTATGTCTAGACCCCTCTAACTGGTCAGCCTTATGCTGATGATAGCAATATGAATGCAACTCTCTGAATACAGGGCATGTCACATAACTCTACACCTCATGTAGAGTCCCCCTCTTACCCTCTTTCTACTTACATACCTATTATCAAATGTCTGCTGACCTATCTGGTAGGTAATGCCCAACTGTTCTAACACAACTCCACAGAATCGCACACATACTTAGCTGAGGGGCTTATTGATTTGCACATGGCAGCATACCTATATACAGTTAAATAATCTACATTAAGGCTTACTTTCCAGCTCCCTCTATCCTCATTCTATTTTCTCATTTTCTCCATCTTTTCTTTCTTTTCTTTTTCTTGCTTGTTATGTAAACATTTACATATATTTTTGCTTTTGAAGCATTTGCTTGACTGCAGCAAATATGTAAACCTCTATGCAAATGCACATCATCCTGGATTCCAGTGTAACAAATGTTGACCTTTATGTATGTATGTATGTATGTATGTGCACAGTTTCCTGTACTCTTGTATATTTTTATGTTAACACCATGTTGATGTATAATTGTTTGCTATTATTCCTGTAACATGAGCCAAGCCTGCAACTGGTCATTTGTTATCAGTGCTTTACCCCCATAAATAAATATAAATAAAAATAAAATTATATATTTAGCACCAAGTAAGACTCTTTGGGAGAAAATAAAACTAAACTGACCAATCCTAATAGAGTCACGTCAGCATGCAGAAAAAGAAAAACAGTTTCAAAGATGTGTTCCTCATACTACAGTGTTGATAATTTCTTTGGGATACTCCTTCTCAAAATCAGGAAAATAATTACATGTGACTGTGTTACTTATATCATAGTTAGATATTTCAGCAAATTGATGTCTGTTGTAGCATGTTAGTTTGTTGCACAGTTACCAGGCTGGATCTGTGTGGCATAGTGGTAAAAGTGTCCATCTGTACTGCTGAGGGGATTTGGATTTGGAAGTAAGAGCTGGTCAGACTGGGTGAGTTGGAATGAGTGTTCCATACATTGTGCATGATGAAACTTCAGGGCTGCTAAGCAGTGGTTACCTCTTACTGCTGGCTGTGTGACACTACCCAATGGATGTGCAGTAACATTATAGGTGAAGTATATAACAGAATGACATGGGCATCAGGAGACACAATGAAAACATAGCAGATGACATTTGAGATTCAGTAAAAGTTCTAGAAAAATGACAGCAACAATGACTGTAGGATAGACATACAACATAATATTATACAAACCATGGAAATGGTTATTGTAGGATAACAATTTCCACTGCTTAAAAGGGAGTCAGTAATGGCTTGCTGAAAGAGATGGATTTCTATTTGTGATCTTGGAGTCAGAAATGGATGGAAGATATTAGCAACCTGTCTGGAGTGGGTAAGATTCTGTCATAGAGAAAATTTATTTCCTGGGAGAAGATGTGGGAATTGTTAGTACTTTGGTGCCCTTGGCAGTGGCTGAGGCTACAGTAAATAACAGATTAGGAGTGTGGATGGCTTCCCTACAAAGCCCTGACTCCCAGTTTTATGAGACACCATCTAGTCAATCACAGCAGCTCATCTACAGAACTCAACACCAAATTCAATGTTTTTTTTTACCAGGAAACAAGCCTCAATGCACTTGCCATGGGTGGAGTGGGATGGGAATTGCCCCCACACCTCCCTCATTTTTATATGCTGACACCTGATAAAGGTGTAAACACAACAGCAATAATGATCTTGACCCATGAAATCATCAGAAAACACTCTCAATAAGTAGGTGTTCTTCATGACATTATTTGATGAGATGTATGGAAGTTGGAGGGGTTAGGGAGTGCAGACATGCTGCATTCTTATCTACCTCAAGAGGTAAGTGATAACAAGGAATTGGTGGGGTCAGATCCTACCCATAACCATCTGGACTGGCTGCTAGCTTCTTACTACCATGGACATCATATTGTCTTTTGTCCATTCTAGGTAGCACAGAAACACATTAAGCCTTAAGGCTAGTCCACTAAGGTTCTATTCCTCAAAAGGGGAAATTATACTGATGGAAACCCTACCCACTTTCCCTTGCACCTATACATCATTCTCTTTATACTTACTTAATTCCACTCCTCCTTTTTTCACATATAGGTTCATAGGTTCATACTAGGCTATCTGCCCTAGGGCATTTATAAGCCTAGCCAGAATGTGTTTGGCTTTCGCCACCCATTTTAAATTTATTTTACTATGCCCTTTTTCGAGGTTAGTATACTGTGCCTCTGTCTAACAGTGACACAGAAGTGATACCCGGGGTAAACCTACGATCTCCCATCCACTCATCAAGATTCCTCTTGAAGAGAGTCAATGAGAGACTCTGCCTAACTTGGACTGGGATTTTATTCCAGAGTGAAGGGAGCCTCTGGGTTATGAATCTGTCCCTCCAGCATGTCCTATTTATTTCAGTGCTGAGGTTCAAGTCTCTCGAGCGCGTAGCTCGATGGGATTTGGATTTTCTGAGGTGCAGCATGTCCATTAATTCCGGGTTGGACATGGCTTTATACGTCAGGCACAGATCGCCTCTGAACAGGCGGTATGCCACTGAGTAGAGCTGGAGTTTCTTTAACCGGGCAGCATATGGCATCTGTTTGAGCCCTTTGATCCTCTTGGTGAAGTACTTTTGGGGTCTTTCCAGTTGCTGCAGGTGTCTGGTAAGGTGCATCCCAAAAGGGGCATTGTACTCAATTATGGGCCTGATGAGGGATGAGTAAAGAGGCACGATGACCTCCACTGATCTAGATGTGAATCCCTTCATGATTAGGTGGGCTATATAAAATGTTTTTCTAACCACTTTGGCCACGTGGTTGTCAAATGAGAGATTGCTATCAACTTGGGTCTCCAGGTCCCTAATTACTTCTTCTGTACTTAATGGATTACCACCTATGTGGTAATTTGTGGGCACTTTGATTTTGCCAAAGGGGATGACTATACACTTTTGGCATTTAGCTTGAGGCCATGGCTCTGGCACCAGTTGTCTGTTTCTATGAGGCCCTTTTGGAGGATGCTTGTGTCGGCTGGAGAGTCGATTATGGCGCCCAGTTTGCAGTCATCTGCGAACTTGGTCAGCCACAGTCCTTCCGTGTTGGCCTGTACCTCTGAGAAATATATACCGAACAAGAGAGGTCCCAGGACTGAGCCTTGTGGGACACCACTTGTAACTGGTTTGGAGTCTGACATGGCTCCAGCAATTCTAACCATGTGGGTTCTGTCCTTGAGCCAGTTTGCAATCCATCTAGTGACATAGGGGTTTATATTTAAGCTGGTGAGCTTATCTATAATGCCCGAGTGGGGTATTGTATCGAAGGCTTTTGCGAGGTCCAGGTAGGCTGTGTGGACCACCTTCCCTCGTCAATGGCCTTGGTGACTGTTTCAAAGAAATCAACCAGGTTTAAGAGGCAGGATCTGCCCTTAACAAAGCCGAACTGGGTAGGATCCAGTGTCTGTAGGTCCCCAATATCTTTATTTATGAGGTCCATGATGATCCTTTCCATAGCTTTGCAGACCAAGCTAGTCAGGCTTATGGGGCGATAGTTTCCAGGATCCGTTGAGGCACCACCTTTATGGAGAGGGACCACTGTTGCTGTACGCCACTCTTTGGGCACATATCCTGTAGTAAGGCTGAGATTAAACAGTAGTTTTATGTTTGGGTTTAGCTCTTCTTGGAGTTCATGTAGGACGCAGCCCGGGACACCGTCTGGTCCCATTGATGCTGTGTTTTTTGCTTTGGAGAGGGCGGCTCTTACCTGAGCATCTGAGATGTCAGGGGGGGCAGCACTCTGCTGGGATAGATATTTGCCCTTTTGGTGGGGGGTTTGCTGATCCTGTCAGCTAGGACGGTGGGAGTGGCTGTGGGTTCGGTGTATTTTTTGTCATTTAGGACTACTTCTAAGGATATCCGGGAATTACCGCCCAGGTTCCTAACATAACTAAAGAAAGCCTTGTGATTATCCTTAGTGTCCTGTGCAATTTTTCTCGAAGCTGGCCTTAGACAATTTTATGAGTGCCCGTAGTTTTTGCTAATACTGATCAGTGATGCCTTCCCTTTTGGGATTTTGCTCTATCATGTAGTAGCTTCCTCCTTCTATTGTATAGTTTGTTTATGCCTGCGGTCCACCAGACAGGGCGCCTGCCTTTGGAGGATTGGGTCTTGGTTTTATTTGGGATCGCATGATCCATGCATTCCTGAAGGTGTTCATAGAATGCGTTTATAAAGGATTCTGCGGTCTGGCCGTATTTTCCACAGGCCCGGGAGCTTTGAAGGATTCCACCTCAGTTTTGAGGAGTGTGAAATTTGCTTTAGAGAAGGTTTTCACTGTGGTTTTCTGGGCAGGGGGTGGGGTCGGGATGTGAATATCCAGTGAGATTAGTTTATGGTCTGATCTTACCAGTGAGGGATACACTTCTGGTCTGGAGCATAGAGTCCCCATGTTGGTGATGATCAGGTCCAGTATGTTTTCCCCTCTTGTGGGAGTGGTAACAAGTTGCTCCATAGCATTTGAGTTTATAAATTCTAGGAACCTTTGGGCTAGGGTGTTGGAGCTAGAGTAATGCTCCCAGTCTATGTTTGGGTAGCTGAAGTCGCCCAATATAATGGTGTTTGGAGAGACCTTCATATTTTCCAGTGTTCTCAGGAAGGCCGAGTGGGGTTCCTGGGTTTGGGAGGGTGGTCTGTAGCAGGCTATAAACTGGAAGGCAGTTTTACCCACTGTTAGTTGCACATGGATAGTCTCTGATGCTTCGTGCTTTGCCACCAACCTGGAGGTGTGGGTATCTTTGATGAATATCAATACTCCCCCTCCTTTTGTGGTTCAGTCCAAGTTTTGGGGCCGAAAAGCATGGTATGAGGTATAACCTGGTAGTGCTGGGGTGCTCTCGGGAGCCCTGAACCAGATTTCTGTTACTGCACAGATATCGATGTTCTCTATGCTAAGGAGAGTTTCGAGTGCGTGCATCTTGAGGTTTAGACTTCTGGCGTTGAGTAGCATTACTCTTAGTTTCTTATCCCTTGTGATACCTATGGAGGTGGGTTTGTCTTTTGAGCCTTGCCTAAAAAAGGCACTATGGGGGTACAAGAGCCTTTGCCAATATCCGAAAGCCCAGGGGTGACAGGTGCAAGCCGTCCCTAGCGAAGCATCATGGCTTGTTGAGCATATCATCCCAAGCTGACAGGCATTGGATCCCCTTTGAATGACACCAGTACTTAAGCCAATTGTTGAAATTGATCATCTTGTCTTCATATTGTGGCATCATTCTTGGTGAGGGTAAGATGCTACTCAAGGTCAGGGTCATACCGGCCTGGGCTACATGCTCAGAGAGCTCCTCTATGTCTCTTTTCATGTAGTCCAGGGAGGTACGTCTCAGGTCATTCACACCAGCATGGACAATGACTGAGTCATATTTGTTCTTGCCTTGGAGTGACCTGAGTGCTTGTGTTATGTGGCGGATCCTAGCGCCCGACAGGCTGCTCACCGTAACCCTTTCCTTGTTCAGCCTGGTGAGCGGGACGTCAGTGTGCCTGACGATAGAGTCACCTATTACAAGTGTATCAGGTGTGTTGTTTAGTCTTAAGGGCTGTGACTGTTCGGCACACTGGCTTTGTGAGATATGTGTTGCACGTGTTTTGTTTTGGGTAGCGGTTGCTTGGGTGTCTGCTTTGGAGGTCTCTGCTGCTTAGGCAGATCTTTATTTAGCGCCTCCGAGTATGTTTTTGTGTGATTATGTGTTTGGTTTGCTGTCGTGGTAGGTCTATGTGAGACTGGAATTGTAGTGAGTGTGGTTTCCTTCTCCTCCTGACTGGTTATGCCAGTACTGAGTTGAGAGAGCTTAGCCTCCAGTTTGGCTCTATGGTTGCATCTCTCACATGTGTTGGAATTTGTTGGGAGGAGGAGAGGGTTGTCTGTGTACATGAGGCAGTTGTAACATTGCCTCAAGATTCCCAGATTCACCAGCTGGACCGGAGAGGAGATTGACAACTGACCTTTGGACATGCTAGAATAATATTGGGAATTCCTTTATAATTGAAAACAAGGGCCAGTGGGGAGTGAGGGTGTAGTGCTTTTAATTTTTAGTGCTGTCTTATATAATTGCTTTAGTGAGCAAGTGCCAGGTAACTTAAGTGCAATGTGTTACAGGTAACTTAAATGCAAAAACGACAAACAGTAACTTTCGTTCAAGTGAAACAAGGAAATAAGTACAGTAAGCAATGCAGATATCACTAGTGATCCACAGCAGCGCTGAGAAGCCGCGTATTAGGTGGAATTAGCGTTCCATGGAAATAACAAGCAAACAAACAACAAGCATATAAACAAAGCTAGATTCAGCAGGCCTGGATCTAGTCTATGCTACAGCAAACAAGGTGTACCAATTTCAGTAAGATACAGTTCAAATATTCAGGCACTATAAACCTTTAACCAGAAATTCCCAGCTCAGAAGGGCAGAGTCCAGCCTTTTCTCCCACAAGAGTGCAGACCACGAACCTTCTTAATGTAAAATAACTGGCCTGAAGCCCAAGTGCTTAAACCAGAACTAATACACTTTAAGAATAACAGACACTGGGCTCTCAATCAGCAGTTCCCAACTTAGAAGGATGAAAGCTACCAGTCCTGCCACCACAGTGCATGCCACAAACCTTCCTAATGTAAAACAACTGGTCTGAAGCCCAAGTGCTTAATCCAAAAGACTTAGAATGATAGCTACACTTTAATCAAGTTACTACCAAGCAGTAATAAATACAATTGAATACTTTAGAGAATGCCTGGATTAGTGCTCAAGTTACACAAACAAAGCTAGATCCAGCAGGCCCGAATCCAGTCTATGCCACAGCAAACAAGGCGCACCAACTTCAGTAAGAAGCAGTTCAGATATGCATGCACTATAAGCCTTTAACCAGAAATTCCCAGCTCAGAAGGGCAGAGTCCAGCCTCTCTTCCCACAAGAGTGCAGACCACGAACCCTCTTAATGTAAAATAACTGGCCTGAAAGCCCAAGTGCTTAAACCAGAATTAATACACTTTTAGAATAACAGACACTGAGCCCTCAATCAGCAGTTCCCAACCTAGAAGGATGTAAGCTACCTGTTCTGCCACTACAGTGCAGACCACAAACCCTCTCAGTGCAAAGCAACTGGTCCGAAGCCCAAGTGTTTAAACCAAAAGGCTTAGAATGAGTTACACCAAGCAGTAATAAATACAATTGAGTACTTTTAAGATGATGCAAACGTAAAATAAAGTAGGTAGAAACACAAGTACAGTAAAAGCAGATGAATTTTTTTTTTTTCTGAACAAGTGCTGAGATTAAAGAAACAGATTTGAGTGCTGAAACTAGAAAACTGGCTAGTTATAAGAAAAAAAAAAAACTAAGCTAGTATACAATCAAAACTTCTAGCAACTTCTTACAATCTGAGACTATCTGTTATTACTAAATAGAAGCTCCACTACCCAAATTTACTTTATCATCGCCTCTGCAAATAGTTAAATTAAAACTATGTGATTTATTCTATAATGTGTGTTTTTCAGTAGCATAAAAATATGCGAGAACTTATGATCTTTTTTATGCAATGTATATCTGCAATATGTGTTTTTTTTTCTGGAATAAAAAGATTTGTGAACATCTGACCATGTTTCTTGAAATGTATATAGATGTATATGGAGTTGTAACTGACTATTATAACTTCCTTCTGCAGGAAACTACAACAATTATACATAGGATGTGAAAATGAAATTATTCTGCATCATGTTTACAAGATCTGTTCCTGGGCTAGGAAACTAAATGTCATAAGAGAGCAATTAAAAGATTATTTGTGGATGCTGCTAACCAAGGTCAGGGACCAAATTCATTAGTCTATAAATGTGGAAACTATGCTTGATTGCATCTAAGTTGTCTGTATGATAAAGTCATAAACCACACAGATAAATGAACAGTGGAAGAAGAAATATGATGTATTTGGTGACTTGTTAATGTCTATGCAGTTATGTATCTGCCAGATGTTTTAATTCAAAAAGTAGCTAGGCTACTTCTGTCTGTAAATATGTTTTTCTTTTCTGCATTCTATTTGTTCAAAATGCTTATTTTCTGTTTCCTTGTGCAGTCCCATATCTCTTTCTGTAAATTTAACTGGTAGCTGAATTGCTTAAGTAATTCTTTTTTAAGTGAAGTTTCACTTAAAAAAAATTGTGGCTAGCCATTTGTTTATTTATTATTGGCTAACTGATGATAAACTGCTGGTGTCTACTTCTCCTTGACCAGCATGCTCTCTGTCATATTACCATTTGTGTTTATAATTATTTGGCTTATTACCAAGAGTGAAATAGTAACTAGGAAGTTAGTATCCTTGTTATCTGAGGATGGTGGCAATTTACTAACTGGAGAATATTACCAGCCTTCCCTGGAAAATAGTGTGTGTGTGTGTGTGTGTGTGTGTGTGTGTGTGTGTGTGTGTGTGTGTGTGTGTGTGTGTGTGTGTGTGAGAGAGAGAGAGAGAGAGAGAGAGAGAGAGAGAGTATGTGTCTGAGTCTGTGTCTGTGTGTAAGAGTTTAAAATACATAACTATGCAAGTGAGCACTGGAAGGCACTGAAGCTGAGAGGCAGTAGTGAGAAGGGGAGCTGGGGAGCTAGCCAAAGACTATGCTTTGTGGGGCATTCAATGTGAAGCTTGTTTGTGGATATGGATGCTACAGGCCCATTCTCATGGCAAGAGGGCATTTTTCATCAATCATGCTTTAGTGGCCAGGCTGTACTTAGTAAATTGGGCAGTAAATCATATAGGTGTGCTCTTTTTATATGTTAAGCAGTTTTGTACCTGTGGTGTGATTCAAGAGACAATACCCCTTGTGATCATTAGATTCAGATTTAGGATTTAAGATTTTTAAATTGAAGTATTGTAATTTATTGGTTGGAAGTTGAGATGTCCACCATCTTACTTTCCCATTGGTGAACAGTGGCGTGGATTTCGTATTTGGACTTAACCTTAGTTTTGTCACCAAAGATGTGTATATCCTTGTAGCCACAAATTAAATATACAGAGGTATAGGTGAAACAGCAGGTATTTAATTTATATTTAGAACAAGTTTAGGAAGCAGGGAGATGAGTTACGATGAATATATGAAGATATAATTTTCACAGCATTCTAAGGAGTATAAAACTAAGGGAATTTTGCATGCCAGCATGTCTACTGAGAACATGATATCAGCCATGTGTGCAACATGAATGCAGTCTACTGAATTTTGGGGCAGTCTGGCAAATGCTGTGGTTATGCAACATGCAGTAAAAGGGCGGACAAACCCATCCCCAGTTGTCTTTGAAAACCAGATGGAATTACAAAGACCTGTGATAGAGATGAAATGTCTGGAGCATGAGACAGTTGAGAAGATGAAGAAGCTGGAGGTGCAAAGAAAATAAGATTAAGCTAAAAAGACAGAAAAAGAGAGACAGGTATACACTGAGACAGGCAAACAGTCCCAGGATGACATCAAAATCCTGACCACTTGCCAAAGGCACAGGACTACAGGTCCATAGATGCCAAGCTTTGTATTAAATTATTTCTGCAGTATAAAGGTGTGTGTGTGTGTGTGTGGGGGGGGGGGCATCTGTAATTTATTTGTGCAAGGATGTATAATCAATTTCAAACTGATCTGGGTGAGAAGATGAAGTTTTTAATTCCTCTGCTCATGGGTAAGGCAATGCATGCTGTATCAAAAATTATCGATGTAGATTGTTTGAATTATGATGATATTAAACATATTTATTTGAATGTTTCAGACTGACTCCTGAAAACTTCAGAAGCATGTAGAAAGAAATTCAGAGATCAAAGAAGAAAGGCAGATGAGTAAGTGACTATACTGCAGAAATATGCACTTCCTTTCACAGATGAGTGAGTAGTTGTCAAATCTCTACAACTGAAAGGTTGGCAGACCTCACGAGGGAGCAAGTACTTATTAATCTGCCTGGTATGGACATAATTTGTTTGGCAGTCCAGGAGTGTAGCACTCATGAAGAGATGGCAATGAAGGGGTGTCTCTCTAGCTAGCAGCTCACAGCTGCAAAAGAATGGACAGCAAGCACTACACATAGGTATAAGGGGACTCATGAAGGTACCCTAAGTTATCACAGCTGGTTCCACAGACAAAGAGGAAAACCACCAGTCCAGTTCTAATATATGCTATGGTACTAGGGATAAATGTTTCCAGTGTAACCAAAGGAGGCATGCATGGTACAAATATCCACTGAAACAAGGTGGAGAGCATAAGCCACAGGAGACAGCAAGTAGTGGTAGCACTGCAACAGCCATAGGTTATCTGGAAACAGCTGCAGCACCAAACTACCACAAGGCTCTGTACCCTCTCCTGGTGGAGAGGAAAGAGACTGTTGCCAAGATGGATATGGCATGAGGCATAACTGTTGTTAGACCTGCAGTAGTTAAAAAGGAGCAATACATGCCTGGTCAGTCCACTCCAGTGAAGAACATTAAAGATGGCACCTTTTCAGATACCGTTGGTCACAATTTATTTATAATGGGAAGGAGGGCAAGGAAACAAACAGGTGGCAATGTCTGCTGATATCCCAGGATAAGATGTTTTACCAGGAAGTTATTTTGATAATGCAGTATTTTGTGCACATGTGGGTACACTCAGCCAGGCTTGGAGGCAGGTATATGTGGAAGGCATCAGTGGAGTCCCAGCTAGTGACCACACCTCCAACTGAGACGGTGGTGTGGTTATTTCAGGAGGGGGTTAGTTAGTAGCAGTGAGCCTGAATCTAAGCCTAGCTGGTCATAGCAAACACACTCTTTCAGAAACCTAGTGGATGGCTTTATGAATATCAGCATGTGTTCAATAGTGAAATTAACGTGACTATATACTTTTCAGCCGGAGATGGAAGAACTCTAATGCAGTCAGCAAAAATGATACCTGGAGCTGACGGTGGTTCAGACCATCAGCTTCTTATTGCAAAGTTTAGAATTAAATTAAAGAAAATAAGAAAACATCCAGGCAAGCTAGATACAAGGTCAACAATATTCTAAATGAATACATATTCAAGGCAAATCATATATTTAAGTGATTAGACCTGGTTGATAGAGCATCTGTAGAACTATGGGCATAAGTTTGCAATATTTTCCAGGAAGTGGCAAGAAAATATTATAAAAAAAAAGAAAATTAAGCAATCAAAATGGCTATTTGTGGATGCTTTAAAAGCAGCTGAGGGAAGAAGGGGAGCAAAAGACAATGGAAACAGAGGAAAATATTTCAAACTGAATGCAACGTTTCAGACTAGAGCCAGAAGAGATAAGGAGCTGTAGTTAAATAAGCCATGTAAGGAATTTGAAGATAATAGAATGGGGAAAACATAAGATCTTTTGAATAAAACTGGTGATATTATGGGAAACTTCCAGCTAACCATTTGCATTACAAAATGCAAAGATAGAAGAGACCAAACAGAAGATGTGAATTAAAGGACAGAAATATACAGACGAGCTAAATAGAAAGGAGTCTAACATCACTGACACATATGATGACATATACTCTGACCTAGAGTCTAACAGCTATCTGGTAGGAAAATTAAATTAACCATAGAAAGCATTGGTTATACCAAAGCTAAAAGAAATTGTGGAATTCCAGCAGAATTGATTAAAATCCTGTTAAATGCTGCTATTACACTATTGTGTGGAATTTCCCAGCAAAGTTTGGGAAACACAATGGTGGCCATTGGATTGAAAAAGGTCAGTTTATGGCAACTCTAAAGAGTGCTCAGATTATCAAACAGTTATACTTGTTTCACATACTAGCAAGTTAATTCTCAAGATTCTGCAAGCTATACGCCAGAAATGCATAACTCAAAAACTGCCAGATACACAAGCTGGTTTTAGGAAGGACAGAGACATCTGATCAAGAGAAAGCAAGAGAGTTCCAGAAAAATGTTTATTTCTACTTTATTGCCTACTCTAAAATATTTGACTGTGTGGATCATAACCCACTGTGGCAAAGTTTTAGAAACATGGGGACAGTGATTCACCACTCTTACTCACAGAAGAATCTGCATGTAGAACAAGAAGCAATAGTTAGAACCAAAGATGGAATAACTGACCGGTTCAAGACTGGGAAAGGAGTGAGAAACCTATATATTCTCACCCTTAAAATTCATACACTGAATATATCCTGCAGAATACTGGAATCAAACCTACCAGTAGAAATATTAACAACCTCAGATATGCAGATCATACATTACTCTGATGGCTGAAGGTGAAGAAGAATTTAAGAACCTGTTGATGAAGGTGAAAATAGAAAGCATAAAAGCCGGATTGCTACATAACATAAAAAAATAATTATGTCATCTAGCCATCTAACCATCTAAATTATTTTCAAATAGATGGGGAAGGAGTAGAGGCAGTGACATATTTTATTTGCCTGGGCTGCAAGATCTCTGCAGCCATGAAATTAAAAATTACTCTTCTTTTTTTAAAAGAAAGCTATGGTAAAACTGGATAAAATTTTAAAGACCAAAGATATTATTAAAAAAAAATGGCAATAACAGCCAATGCTATAGTTTATGCAGTAATAAGATATAGCTGTGAGAGTTGGACTATAAGTAAGGCTATGCAAGGTGGGACATGGACTGGCCACTTTTTGAATCCAACATTACCATACCTACACAGGTTAGAGGTTGGCATGGCACAGTTCTTATCAATGGCACAGATGGGGGGGGGGGGGTGACACAATGACAAGTAACCAAGTAACTGCAGCACCATGAGATGAAGTAGGGTCATGTGATGTGATTACAATAGCCATGTACACTTGGAAGTTATGGGGATTCATGGATTGCATCTTCCACTGTGGTGTTACTGTTGGAGGTGCCCACTGTGTTGACTGAAAAAAGTGGGGCCTATTGCAGTCTGTGGCAGGCAAAGTTTAGATATACAGGACCATATCCAGCCACCCTGATGGGGCATGTAGACTGTTATTCCTAATAAATGTTATTGGCCATGGACTGGTTATGATCCATGACCAGGGGTGTTAAACTCTGTGCCACAGGTGACAGTGATGCCATCTTACCAATACATGAGTCTGACTTGGGATGGTCTGTGGCCAACCTCCCCACATTAGAATCCTCCCATGGCCATGAAAGGCATGGTCACACTGGATGCAGAAATTAGAATTGAGTCAAGCAGAAATTAGAACTGATCAATTAAGGACTCATTCATAAGATAGAAGAGGTCACTTAAGGTTAATCATTTGTTAACTGAGGGGTGGAGCTAGGAACTAAACCTTCTATTTAAGGGGTAAAATAAAACATTTCTGAGCTTTACCAGAAAAGCTCATCAAGACTCTGCTACACTTTGCTGTGAAGGAAAGGTTAGTTTGCTTTTATTTTTTATATTTTGTATATTTTAAATACTGTAGTTTGTTTTCTTTACCTTGTGTTTTACTTGCATTCTGCTGTAACAGCATATTAAAACTTCAAAAGAGACCACAGCTCTCTCTCTCTTTTCTGAGTCAGGCAGTTGTCTTGTTAAGTACCACTGTCTTTCTAGTTGCCTGCCTCTTATGTTAATCTAACCATATATCTCATTTCCTCTCTACTTTCACTGGCTTGTATGAGTAATCACTAAATCAAAACCCCCCTCCCCTTCAACTATTTAAATGTATTGGCCATCCTACTGTATTCCATAGTACCAGAATACAAAAGTGACCACCCCTTTCAACCCATCTTGCTGTTTTAAAAATAGTAACTCTCCACTAAACCTTAACTTTTTAAACAGGTAAAACTTAAGTTACCTACTTTCACGTCTAAATTCTCTAGTGCACACTGCAGTGTGCATTTTTTTCATCTTACCTTTAAGCATCCCTTTGACTAGCACTTTCTCTAATACCTGCTGGAAAGCACTAGGAAGCCTTAAACTGATACAAGCACTCAACTCTCCTTGTTAATAAGGAGAAATTAATAGTAGGCACTAAACAGCCTATAATTGCAAAGTACCTTGCTAAGGTAAGGGAAAACAGCTCCTACACTTTACAAAAAAAAAGCACCAAACCAGGCATGTCCAAGGGTCAGCTTCTGGTGATTTCTCCTGTCCACCTGGTGAATCTGGGCATACTGGGGCAATGCAGCAATTGCCTCATGTACACAGACAACCCTCTCCTCCTACCACCCAACACTACAACCTGTGAGAGATGCACTTACATAGCCAAAATGGAAGCAAAGCTCTCTCCACCCAAGATTGTGCTAGGCAGTCAAGAGGAGAAGGTTAACACCCACACTACACCTCAAGCAACACATAGCCCTTCTAAACCCACACCACCAACACCCACATATAGCAACACTAAATCCACATATGCAGAGGCCCTTAACTGTAACCTGCCCAAGCAACAAGGACCTCTGAAGCTGAAAAGCAAGCAAACACCAATCACAACCAAAGTGTCACATAGTTCACAACACCTGTGTGCCACCCAGCAACAGCTCCTAAGGCAAGACAATGTACCTAACACTTTAGTCATAGGTGACTCTATAGTCCGGCACACTGATATCCCTCTCGCCAGGTTGAACAAGGAGAAAATTACAGTCAGTCGGGTGCCAGGATCCGCCACATAATGCATGCACTCAAGTCACTCCACAAGTACAAATATGACTCTGTCATCGTCCATGTTGGAGTGAATGACTTGAGACGTACCTCCCTGTACTACATGAAAAGAGACATGGAAGAGCTCTCGGATCATGTGGCCAGGCAGGTATGACCCTAGCCCTGAGTAGCATCCTGCCTTCGCCCAGAATGATACCACAATATAAGGACACAATGATTGACTTCAACAATTGGCTAAGCTTCTGGTGTCATTCAAAGGGGATCCAGTATCTGTCTGCCTGGGGCGACATGATTGACAGACCACGATGCTTTGCCAGAGATGGTCTGTACCTGTCGCTCCTGGGATTCAGGTTACTGGCTAAGGCTCTTGCCACCCATATAGTGCCTTTTTTAGGCAAAGTTCAAAGGACAAAACCACCACCGTAACAGGTACAAGCATGCAAAATCTGAAGGTAATGCTACTTAATGCTAGAAGTCTAAACCTCAAAATGCACTGTCTCGAGGCACTCCTAAAAATGGAGAACATCGATATCTGTGCAGTAACTGAGACCTGGTTCAAGGCTCCAAAGAGCACCCCTGCAATACCAGGCTACAACCCATACCACACTTTTCGGCCACCAAAGCAGGACCGAAACACTAAAGGTGGAGGAGTGTCAATATTCACCAAGGATATTCACACCACCAGGCTAGTTGCCCAACACAATGCATCTGAAATTCTCCAGGTGCAACTAACACTAGGTAAGACTGCAATCCACATTGCAGCTTGCTACAGATCCCCCACCATACCCCAAGATTCTCACTACACTTTTCTAAACATACTGGAAAATATTAAGATAGAGCCAAACACCCTAATACTGGGTGATTTTAACTACCCTGCCATTAACTGGGAAAACTACTCATGTACCAACACCTTTGCCCAACGGTTCTTGGAATTCATAAATTCCAATGCCCTGGATTAACTAATCCATAGTCCCACCAGGGGCTCCAAGATCCTAGACCTGGTCATTACCAACATGGGAAATCGATGCTCCACACCTATGGTCACCCCCTCGTTAGTCAGGTCTGACCATAAGCTAATCACCATTAACATCCACATCCCACCCCCACCCCCCCCAGTAAGGAAACCTCCATAAAAAACTTCTCCAAAGCCAACTTCATACTACTCAAGTCAGAAGTGACAAACTTCATGACACCCATGCAGACGGGAGCTGAAAGTTCAACTGCTGAATCCTACACTAAGGCACTGTACGAGCACATCCACTCATGCATAAATCGTGCCATCCCAAGTAGAACCAAGATGCTCTCATCCAAAAAAAAGAAGCCAATCTGGTGGTCCCCTGCCATAAACAAACTTTACAACAAAAGGAAGAAACTGTTGCAGAAAAGAAGAAAATCCCAGGATGCAAAAAACTTCCTTACCAGCCTCAGTAAGAAACTGAGATCCCTCATAAAATCCTCCAAAGCTAGTTACGAAAATAAAATTGCCAAAGATTCCAAAGACAACCACAAGGCATTCTATAACTATGTCAAGAATCTAAATGGCAATGCTCAGATCTGCTCTGAGCTAAAACAGAATGGCATTAAATATACTGATCCCAAGGATATTGCCAATATCCTGGCAGATCGATTCAGTGCCAACTTCACCCCCTAAATGGCCCATCTCAATACCGGAAGATTGCCAAATTCTGGTAATAACGGCCACACAGGTAAAAAACACACTCTCCAAAGCTAAGAATACAGCATCCATGGGACCAGATGACATCCCGGGCTGTGTACTACATGAACTACAATATGAACTGGCACCTCACCTAAGTGTCATGTTTAATCATAGCCTCACCTCAGGTTTCGTGCCCACTGAGTGGTGCAGAGCTACAGTTATCCCACTCCACAAGGGGGGATCCACCTTGGATCCCGGAAACTAATGTCCCATCAGTCTGACAAGCCTTATCTGCAAGGCCATGGAGCGTATTATCATGGAACTTATAAACAAAGACATTGGCAACCTTCAAACACTGGACCCCACCCAGTTTGGGTTAGTGAAGGGCCAATCTTATCTCCTGAACCTGATTGACTTCTTCGAATCAGTCTCCAGAGCCATGGACAAGGGTAAGGTGGTCCACACAGCCTAACTAGACCTTGCCAAGGCCTTTGACACCATACTCCACTCTGGAATCATAGATAAACTTAGTAAGCTGGGCATTAATCCCTACGTCACCCAATGGGTTGCTAACTGGCTTACTGATAGAACCCACACTGTAAAAGTAGCCGACTCCAGATCCAGCTCCAGACAAGTGACAAGTGGAGTACCTCAGGGTTCAGTCCTGGGACCGCTCTTGTTTGGCATCTACTTCTCTGAAGTACAGGCCAACACTAAGGGACTCTGGATAACAAAGTTCACAGATGACTGCAAACTGGGAGTCATTATTGAATCCACAAATGATGTGGATACTCTACAAAAGGGCCTTACAGAAACAGATGCTTGGTGCCAGAGCCATGGGCTCAAGCTTAATGCCAAGAAATGTATAGTTATCCCCTTTGGGAAAAAACATGTATCCGTGAATTACCATATAGGTGGCAGTACACTAAACACCAAAAGTGTGATAAGAGACTTAGGGACACAGGTGGACAGTGGTCTCACCTTCGATAACCACATCGCCACAACAGTCAGAAAGTCCTTCTATGTGGCACACCTCATCACTAAGGGCTTTTCATCCAGAAAAAAGGAGGTCATTGTCCCACTGTACTCATCCCTCATTAGACCCATTATAGAATACAATGCCCCGTTTGGTATGTACAAGACATCTGCAACAACTGGAAAGGCCGCAGAAATACCTCACTAAAAGAATCACAGGCCTAAAGCAGATGCCTTACGCTGACCGCCTTAAAAATCTCCAGTTATACTCTGTTGCATATCGTCTACTCAGAGGCGATCTTTGCTTAACATACAAGGCCATGTCAAACCCAGAGCTGTTGGACATGCTACACTTAAAGAAATCCCAATCCTTCAGAGCCACACACGCTCCAGGGATCTAAACCTTGTCATCACAATAAACAAAACATGCTGGAGGGATAGGTTCCTGACCCAAAGACTCCCCAGACTCTGGAATAGATTGCCCATACATGTCAAGCAGAGTGCCTCTTTGGTCCTCTTCAAAAGGAACCTTCACGATTGGATGGGGAGAAAGGAAATTCACCCCAGGGATCACGTCAGTCGCCCTGCTAGACAGGGGTCCAGGGAAGTAAATAGTGTGGGAAGAAATAGCCAGGGAATTGTTATGGCTAGGCTTGTATAGGCCCTAGGGCTGATAGCTTAGTACCAACCTATGAACCTATGAACCTATGGTAGTTACAATGTGTTTCATACAGGCACTTATGGCAACACCATTTGGTAGCAGTGAGCTCAACATCATTGTGTGCTTCCAGTCACTATACTCCGTGTCACTGTGCTGTTGGTGCACATTGTCCTATGAGCCACAGAATACACCGTCTCCACAATGCTGTGGATAGCAGTTGTTTGTGTCTGGATCACTGATCTGCAGATACTGTGTTTAATAACAAGTGTTATAGCCACATCAGGGATGGTCCTGGAATCATGGCCACATCAGGGGTGGTCCTGGAATCATGGTGGCATCTAACTCCTAAGGCGAGTATGTACACTTCAGAGGTGGCATATATTTTGGATGCTGTATGTGCTGGGGACACAGGTGGAGTCCTTGAGGGACTCTAAGGTAGAAGCTGTCCATTATGCACTTGGAAGGCTGTTTGCTCAGCCTGTACCTTCACAGCAGCTTCTGCAGTGTTGGATAATGTTGACCCTCTCCCTATAGCATTGTAGGCAGTGCTACTGTGTGATTGGACAATGACATTTGCCTGTTGCCATCATCATCATCATTATCAATAACAACCACATTTGCTGATGTCAGCCCTGTGATGACCTGTTGTGTTGGACCCTCCTACAGTAGCATTTCTGAAAGCAGGAACACAAATGACACCATTGTCTGCCCACACACATATTCCCCTGTAACCCTCTGTGGCATGCATAACACCACTTATTGAAATACAGTTATAACATATGTTGACACACATACCTTGTCATGTAGGATATTGTAGCTGCAGACCAGAGAAACCTGGAAGGACAGGAATACAGTGGGTCTCAGTCAATCCTTCTATTTAAGTATGCTGTAGAATATGTTCTACTGTACTGTAAAAGACATTACTGACCTGGTAACCCCCCCACAGACACGAGTGGTAGGTGCCAGCCCATCTCCCAATTTAAAGCTTCCCCCTGTGTACAAAGAGCTGCCCCCTGTGTCTTGCAAATGAGACCAAAAATGTCTCAACCTCAGTAAGCTGCTTCAGTATTGGGTCCATCCCTTTGTGGTGGACTTTTCTGTCACAATGTCCCATGTCCTCTCCTCTACATGAAGTATTATATCAGTTACCCTTCACTGAATCTGTGGTAGAGACCTGATATAGCTATCCACAGCATTCACATCCTGCACCAGTCCCTACCAAACCCGGTCTTGATAATGCTTGTCTGTGGCACATTAACTCAGGACATACATGCCGTGTGTGTTTGTGTGTGTGTGTGTGTGTGTGTGTGAAAAATGATGTCAGAGACAACTATATTAGCTACATTATTACTTATACTAGTGACATAAAAAAGATACAACAAGTCATTAGTAACAATTGGCATATCTTAGCCATAGATTCTCAAACTAGAAATATCATCAGTAAATATCCTAGGTTTACTTACAAAAATAGTAAAAACCTTAAGAGAATCTTATGTGGTGATTCACATCTTAGAATACAACAAGACATTAACACAGTGAATAGTATTTATACCAAGGAGTTTGGTACATACCCTTGTCACAATTGTAACAGATGTAAATTCATTACAAAAATACAACATTTTCAACATCCTAACACTGATTATGTCTTCAAACCACATTTTCGAGCTACTTGTAACACTTCCAACTTGATATATCTCGCAACCTGTAACAAATGTAAGGCATTTTATGTAGGACTAACAAAGAGGAAACTACAGGAGCGTATTTACAACCATTTATATGATATACGCAAGGCCACTGACACCAATGCTCTGGCGAAACATATCATAGAGTTCCCCACACATACATTCTGCTTTAGAGTCCTACAAAAGGTAAAACAGGATGACAGAGGTGGAGATAAAGAGAATTATCTTGCACTTATGGAACTCAATTGGATATTAAGGTTAGGTGCACATATAGAACCGGGAATCAACAACCATGTTTCTATTAAACCAGCACTAGCATCTAAGAAATAGACATATGGTTTCCCACATGTCCCCCATATATCATTCTGTTTAATATTATCCAACTGAGATTATCCAATCAATAAACTTTCATCAGCTAAACACATATATTTAATAAATAGAGTATCCATATAAGTGTTATACATGCATATATACATTATAGACTATTTATTTAGAGCAATGTTGTCATTTTTGAATTAATTTGATTAATAATCGAAATCAATTTATTTATTTATTTATCATTTTATTTATTTAATTGTTTGTTTATATTAATATATATGTAATAATTAATATGTATATCGATTATACCAAACAGTTGAATATTGTAGGTAAGGGAAATGTAAGGAGAATAAATAAAAATAAAAATAAAAATGATTATGAGATTATATGCGTTTCATATGGCATTTCAAATACATAAAATGATAGTTTGACTTACCTTGTTTTTATATATATAGTCCCATATATTCATCCTGTACTTTTATGAGCTATATCCAAACACCATGCTATCATGATATATAGTGATATATTGACATATTTAGGTTTATCACAAATATATATATTTCTATATATTTGATATATATGCTCATGATTTATATTTGAATGTTCCATTAGCGTTCATTTAAAATGGATAAATTTATTTATATTTATATTTATTGCTATTAAGTTGTTTAATGTGTTCATTTTATATGACAAGACATGATCACAAGATGCTTTCAGTTGTTCAGTTTTATTAATTTTAATCATTTTGTATATAAGCATTTTTAGCGTTATTTTCAAAGGGCATAAGAAAAATGTTTGATGTCACTATTTGAATTTGTACCTAGTGACAGGCCCTTTAAAGAAACAAAATGCTTGTTTTAACTTGATTGTTAAAATAATTAATTGTTTAATGAGCAGGCTTTCCCGCCTTCAATAACTGTATTTAAACTCTGAAGACAGATTCAGTAAATTATCTGATGAAGCGTGGATGTCCACGCGAAAGCGCTCATTTTTTATCTCCAATTAAATGGTTTGCCTTCTACAAGTGCTGTCAGCGTGTTTCGTATAGTAATTATCTTCTACTTTGGTATACTGGATGTTCCTACGTGTTTTGATACTACACTCCTTTCTGCATTTTGTTCTCGAGTTTTTGGTGCAGTATCATTCAGCAGGACCGCTGCCTCTATACACGTTTAAGCTGCTTCAGTATTGGGTCCATCCCTTTGTGGTGGACTTTTCTGTCACAATGTCCCATGTCCTCTCCTCTACATGAAGTATTATATCAGTTACCCTTCACTGAATCTGTGGTAGAGACCTGATATAGCTATCCACAGCATTCACATCCTGCACCAGTCCCTACCAAACCCGGTCTTGATAATGCTTGTCTGTGGCACATTAACTCAGGACATACATGCCGTGTGTGTGTGTGTGTGTGTGTGTGTGTGTGTGTGTGTGTGTGTGTGTGTGTGTGTGTGTGTGTGTGTGAAGGGTCTTTTGTGTCCATACTACCCCTGCCTATATCTGTATTTTATTTTTATTTATTTTATTTATTTTGCATTTGTTGACCGGGATTGTCTGACTGAGCTGAAGAGCCCTTTTTCAGCGGAGGCCCGGGGAGAATGTTTCCCTGAGGCAATTTGCTTAATAGAGTTTAGAAGTCAGTAGAAAGGATAGTTAAGGAAGATTAGAGAGAGCTAGTGAGAAGAGTGAGTTAAGGGCCGAAAGTAGATTAAGGTATGAGAAGTAGGGGATGTTAAGGAGGGAGAGTGCAATGGCAGGACCAGTGACTTTTAAAGCATTCTTTGGTGGCAGTCTTAAATTGTTTAGAATGTGTAAGGGTCCTGATTTCTAGTGGGAGCCTATTCCAGGCAATAGTGGGGTGATAGCTGTACATGTTGCGTCCAAATTTAGACTCGTGTTTATGTTTGTCTGTCTGTCTGTCTGTGCTATCTTCCCTGCTCTCTCTTTCCCTTACTTGCCACACAAGCTCCTTGTTACCTTCTCAATCTTCCCTTCTTCTAAAAAAAAAATGAACACAGCCTCCTGTCCCAAACAATATGTCCTTCCTTCCCTCACCTATTTCTCGTTAAGGTTACTTTTGTATGTGTTCCTCTGCTTGCGCTTCCCTTTTCTGCCTTGACTAACTCCCTTCCTCCCCATTTTTATAATGAATTGAGTTATCACTTTGCAGAATAGATGTCTTTTTTTCCTTTCGAGAGGGAGAACTTTGGGCTCATATTTATTCATTTCAAACATAGTCCCCGGAACACTCAGGATTCCACACAAAGTACTCTGCTTGCTGAATTACTTGTGGGTTGTGTCCCCTGTGGACATTGTACTCATTGACAGAGGGTTATAAAATCTAAACAATTCACTAGTAAAAACACTGGAATTGTTTATGACATTAGTTTCTATGCCAATTGTGGTACCGACTGGGTAATCTATCTCGCCACATGCACTTGCTCAGCCTTTCATGTAGGGCAGACTTCCAGACCTTTATGTTTATGCATATCTGAACACTGCAGTGACATTAGGACCAAGAAACCTAGTAATGCCCTTTATAAACATTCATTGATACACAGGAATGCACATTTCAGGTTTATTGTTATAGACAGGATTGCGGGGAATAGGACCAATAAAGCTGTA
Source organism: Protopterus annectens (assembly GCF_019279795.1). NCBI lineage: Eukaryota > Metazoa > Chordata > Ceratodontiformes > Protopteridae > Protopterus > Protopterus annectens. The sequence goes on from NC_056733.1 coordinate 765,476,055, forward strand.
TGGTACTCAATACTAAACCCAAAAGAAGAGAAGTGGATTATTAAATTGGGTGGTTTATTCCCACCAGGTCTCAATGAGAATTTGTGATGAACCAATGGGCTTCAACCTTAGTGGCAGGTTGAGTATAAAATAGAGCAATGGAATTATGGTATTTTTACTGACACTGATGATGGCTAGTTAATTCATGTAGCCGGAACCCGGCCTGTTGTGTTGTTGCTCTTTTCATTTTTGTTATAATAAAGCATTAATTAGCCCCAGTCTGCTGGCCTCTTGTTTTACCATTTGGATTCTTCTATTTTGGGGCCGTGCAGTTGCCGTACTTGCAGGGAGTGCTTTTTTTTGGTCACTGCGGCCTACTCACAGTGCCTACATTGCAGCTATGAATCAATTTATTGCATGTAAGAGTAAGCATAGCCTCGAGCATGCTCCGTTACTGTACTTGTAGACCGATCACATGACTGCCCATAGCATGGCCGCTTAATTAAAGAAAACAAGAAAACATCCAGGCCAGCTAGATACACACTACAGGTCAACAATATTCTAAGTGAATACAGAGTGGAGGCAAATAACATATTTAAGGAATTAGACCTGGTTGACAGAGGACCTGAAGAACTGTGTATTTTCCAGGAAGTGGCAAGAAAATAAAATAAACAGAAAGAAATTTAAGCAAGCAGAATGGCTATTTGTGGATGATTCAAAAGCAGATGAGCAAAAAAAGAGGAGCAAAAGACAATGGAGACAGAGGAAAATATTTCAAACTGAATGCAGCGTTTCAGACTAGAGCTCTAATTTACTGAGCAGTGCTTTTTCTGGAAAGCTGGAGTCACACCGGTTCTACTGTATACTTAACAACATTGAATTCTGTGCAGCACATCTTTTGACATTTAGCTCTGAAGTACTGCAAATGTTTCTGAATAACTCCAGTGTTTAATCATGGTCAAATTTCATGCAAAAACAGCATAATCAATGCCACTGTGTACTAAATGCAAAGACTGGTGTTACTTTTGTAACAGCATGGATCTGGTATCCTTATCACACATCTTACTATTTTACTAATTTCCTACATGTGCAATAAACCAAGGAAAAATGTTGGCCGTCTAACTGGACATTTTTCATTGATAATATCTGGTGATTTGTTGGCAGACCAAGTGATCAAGCCATTGCTATTAAAAGTTATGAAATGTTAGGGAGAATAATTGCATTAATGAAGGCTGTCAGTAGCATGCAGCCATCTACAGAGTCTTATGGGCCCCTAATATCCATGTTGTCAGGGCAGAATAAGGTGACAATTTGTACCCCTTAAAAATGGATGGACAGATATTTATATAGCCAAGTGAATGGAGAATTCATAAGGCTATATCGTATGATTTTGGTTCGTCTTCTTTTGGCTACTCCCGTTAGGAGTCACCACAGCGGATCAACTGTTTCATTTACTCCTATCCTCTGCATCTTGCTCTGTCACACCAACCACCTGCATGTCCTCTCTCACCACATCCATAAACCTTATCTTAGGCCTTCCACTTTTCCTGTTACCTGGCAGCTTCATCCTTAACATCTTTTTCCCAATATACTCTGCATCCCTCCTCAGCACATGTCCAAACCAATGTAATCTTGCCTCTCTGGCTTTGTCTCCAAACTTTCCAACCTGGGTTGACCCTCTAATATACTTATTTCTAATCCTGTCCATCCTCGTCACATCCGGTGCAAATCTTAACATCTTCAACTCTGCCACGTCAAGCTCTGACTCCTGCCTTTTTGTCAGTGCCACTGTCTCCAACCCATATAACATAGCTGGTCTCACTAACCTCTTGTAGACCTTCCCTTTCACTCTTACTGGTACTCGTCTGTCACAAATCACTCCTGACACTCTTCTCCATCCACTCCATCCTGCCTGTACTCTCTTCTTCACCTCTCTTCCATACTCACCATTACTCTGAACTGTTGATCCCAAGTATTTAAACTCATCCACCTTCGCTACCTCTACTCCCTGCATCCTCACCATTCCTCTATCCTCCCTCTCATTCACACACATATATTCTGTCTTAGTCCGGCTGACCTTCATTCCTCTTCTCTCTAGAGCATATCTCCACCTCTCCAGGGTCTCCACCTGTTCTCTACTCTCACTACAGATCACAATGTCATCTGCAAACATCATAGTTCACTTGGACTCCTGTCTAATCTCGTCTGTCAACCTGTCCATCACCACTGCAAATAAGAAAGGGCTCAGAGCTGATCCTTGATGTAATCCCACCTCCACCTTAAACGCATCCATCACTCTCACCGCAGACCTCACCATTGTCACACTACCCTCGTACATATCCTGTACCACTCTTACATACTTCTCTGACACTCCCGACTTCCTCATACAATACCACAACTCCTCTCTAGGCACCATGTCATATGCTTTCTTTAAATCCACAAAGACACAATGCAACTCCTTCTGACCTTCTCTGTACTTCTCCATCAACACTCTCAGAGCAAACATCGCATTTGTAGTGCTCTTTCCTGGCATGAAACCATGCTGCTGATCACTAATCATCACCTCTATCATATGATTTTGGTTATTAGTGTGAAACGCTGAACTGAATCACCGGCTTTACATGAATCAATAAAGTCTGCTTCTGTTAAGTTGTTTCTGTCCTTACTTAATATTTCACTGCTAGTAATAGGGAATATGTCAGACTGAGTGGTATGACTCTTCCGGAAATCATGCTGCTTTTTAGTCAGGAGTGTGGATCAGCTGAGATAGGAAATAGGCTGTACTAAGAGCTTTTTATAAAGGTTTGGAACGTGGAAAGCAAAAGGAGTTTTGTCAGTAGAAAGAGTTGTTGAGGAAGGCCTTGTTTTGGAGTGGGATAATTGAAGTAGTTTTTCAAAAGTTTGGAAAAATGCGAGTGTGTAACAACAGGACTATAGATTCATAGGTTCATAGGTGTGTACTAGGCCAGCGACCCTGGAGTCTTTACAAGCCTAGCCCATAGAAGTGTCCTGGCATCATGTCATGCCACCATTAGTTCCTGGTGCCTTTATTAAGCAGAGCCACTGGAGTGATCCCAGGGATGAACTTTCTATTTCCCATCCACTCATCAAGATTTCTCTTGAAGAGGGCCAGTGAGTGCTCTGTTTGACATGTATGGGAAGTCTATTGCAGAGCATGGGCAGTCTCTGGTTTATGAACCTGTCCCTCCAGCATGTTCTTTTGATTCTGGTAATGAGGTTGAAGTCCCTGGAGCGTGTGGTGTGGAGAGATTGGGATTTCTTTAGATGTAACATTTCTAACAGGGCTGGGTCAGACATGGCTTTGTAAGTCAAGCAGAGACTACCTCTCAATAGATAATATGAGACAGAGAAAAGCTGGAGTTTTTAGATTATTAATATACTAGAGGGGAATATATGACTGTCACATGCGGTAAGGAATTTTTCAGAACACCATTTGAACCAATATATCACAGTTAGCTAGTTTTCTGAGGCAGTATCTTGTTTCTTGACTGTCAACTTGCTTGAAATTGAAAGATTGGATGCATTCACTGAAATAGGCATAGGGGTATTTGTCACTGATGATATGGTACAAAGAGTTCTGTTCTGGTACTTGTAGTTATGCTCAGGAAAAGATGCTGCTGGATTTAGTGAAAAAGTTTAACTAGTTTATAATCTCTCTTTGAAGGCCAGCAAAAGAAGCCTTGGTATGTCTTGCTCTCTAACTAAATGCTTACTGCAGTTAAACTGCATATCTAAATAATGACTGAACATGACAGCAGAAATGCTAACACTATCAGCATATGCTCAACAACTGTTTTGTTAATACAACAAGTCAGAAAATACATTTTTGCCAGGTTGTTCTTAACTCAGTTTAGGTCAGACATTGGATTTGATAATATAAAACGCAGGATACTATGGGAGACTTTGCCACCACCCTCCCATTTCTTTTATATTTTGAATGCTATAGTTTATATAAACAAATGTAAGTACAAGTCAGTGAAATATATTTGCAAGCTTTCAATGAACATCTGTACCGTTGAATCAGTTTTTTTTATGGTCCATCAAAAACTCACTATATAAATTATGCACTCCGGTGATGCAGAATTCAGTGGATAGAATTAAATCACAAAATAAAAATATTCAAGGATTATATATTGTCACGGGTGATGTATAAATTGGTTTATGCTGGATTTGGATTATAACTGAAAAATGAGTGTGTGGATGCTTTATATGTCTGCTTACTAAATAAATTAGCAAAAATAAATAAAACAGTGGAGTAAATAACACATTAGTAACAGTAAAAGGGTGCCTATATTTTACCATAAGTACTGTTTCTGCATCATTATTTTAGCTTAATTATTTGTATTAAAGCTATTCAAATCTTTGCACAGTGTTTATTTCTAAGAATACATTTTCTAAAGCAAACTTTTCTTCAAAACATTGATCATTAAGTAAGTACTTACAATTTCATTTCTGTGAAATACATACCCAAATCTCACAAGACATCATAAATAATTTCTGAGGAGTCTATAGGGAATTCTTCTGCCAGCATATAATTATATAATGCTGATTTAGGGATATACACTGCTGTTATTCCTTTCAGTCAGAATGGGCTGATGGAAGTATGGTAAGTAAATATTTGAGATTCAAATTAAATAGCTTCTGTTTTTTTGTTTGTTTTTTGTGTTTTCCCATGTTGTCTATTGATTTTAGTTATACAACCTATTACAGTGTTAATTTCAAGTGACTATGTTAGCAACAGGTCTCGTGTGTGTTTGTGCACACACACACACATGCACAAGGATATGAAAGTAATAACGTTTTCTTTTGTTTGCTCTCCCTCTGTTTTCTTTCACCATGAATACCTCTGCACACCCTGATGATTTTGAAAGGTTTTAATGTGAATGAAAGTACTTAGGTTAGACATGAAAACAAAGAGTACTTGTCACAAAGAGTTCCAAATAGACTCATGCAAGTCATCCTAGAATCATATGAAAAACATCAAGACAAACCCAATAATAAACACAATGAGTGAGTGACTTGGAGAAGAAGGTCTAAATATCATTAACTTTTACTTGCTTAATGCATGATATCACCAGCTCCCTCCAAGTAAGGGATTTAAATCTGTTGTTATCATGGTTTGCTTCTAAAAAAGACACTTTGAGTACTACTAGTCACCTTATAAAATGAAACAGTAAAGTCTGCATTAGCTATTCTGCACTGAATAACAACACGGTCATATTTTGCAAGTCATTGATTCTTGTCCTGCAATGCCTTTTGATCTTTTCATGGTAATATTCATGCTTTCTTTCTGCAGTGTAAAACTCCAGTGGAGTTAGAAAAGAAAATGATTTTCTAAAAGACTGGGGTTATGTGGCTTCAGAAGGTAAGCAACTATGCAGAGAATGGTTGCCCACCTTCGCAGTTGCTATGTAGAATTTAGAAGTGAGTGTTAATTGCTCAAATGTTGGTAGGAAGGAGGGATTGAGCACTCGTTCTGTGAAAAGTCACATGTAGTGAAGGTGATTCAGTGCTATATAATGAACAGATGGATGCCCACTAACTTGTTACAAGCTTATTAGAGGGGGTAGAATATATGATGGATGCTGTATCATGAAAGGGGTAGACTATATTATAGATGGTGTATCATGAAGGGGGTAGAATATATGATAGATGCTGTATCATGAAGGGGTAGAATATATGATAGATGCTGTATCATGAAGGGGATAGAATATATGATAGATGGTGTATCATGGGGGGGGGGTAGAATATATGATAGATGCTGTATCATGAAGGGGTAGAATATATGATAGATGGTGTATCATGAAGGGGGTAGAATATATGATACATGCTGTATCATGAAGGGGGCAGAATATATGATAGATGGTGTATCATGAAGGGAGTAGAATATATGATGGTGTATCATGAAGGGGGTAGAATATATGATAGATGGTGTATCATGAGGGGGGGGTAGAATATATGATAGATTGTGTATCATGAGGGGGTAGAATATATGATAGATGCTGTATCATGAAGGGGGTAGAATATATGATGGTGTATCATGAAGGGGGTAGAATATATGACAGATGGTGTATCATGAAGGGGTAGAATATATGATAGATGGTGTATCATGAAGGGGTAGAATATATGATAGGTGCTGTATCATGAAGGGGGTAGAATATATGATAGATGGTGTATCATGAAGGGGTAGAATATATGATAGATGCTGTATCATGAAGGGGGTAGAATATATGATAGATGGTGTATCATGAAGGGGTAGAATATATGATAGATGCTGTATCATGAAGGGGTAGAATATATAATGGATGCTGTATCATGAAGGGGGTAGAATATATGATAGATGCTGTATCATGAAGGGGGTAGAATATATGATAGACGGTGTATCATGAAGGGGTAGAATATATGATAGATGCTGTATCATGAAGGGGTAGAATATATAATGGATGCTGTATCATGAAGGGGATAGAATATATGATAGATGCTGTATCATGAAGGGGTAGAATATATGACAGATGGTGTATCATGAAGGGGTAGAATATATGATAGATGCTGTATCATGAAGGGGTAGAATATATGATAGATGCTGTATCATGAAGGGGGTAGAATATATGATAGATGGTGTATCATGAAGGGGTAGAATATATGATAGATGCTGTGTCATGAAGGGGGTAGAATATATGATAGATGGTGTATCATGAAGGGGTAGAATATATGATAGATGCTGTATCATGAAGGGGTAGAATATATAATGGATGCTGTATCATGAAGGGGATAGAATATATGATAGATGGTGTATCATGAAGGGGTAGAATATATGATAGATGCTGTATCATGAACGGGTAGAATATATGATAGATGCTGTGTCATGAAGGGGGTAGAATATATGATAGATGGTGTATCATGAAGGGGTAGAATATATGATAGATGCTGTATCATGAAGGGGTAGAATATATAATGGATGCTGTATCATGAAGGGGGTAGAATATATGATAGATGGTGTATCATGAAGGGGTAGAATATATGATAGATGCTGTGTCATGAAGGGGGTAGAATATATGATAGATGGTGTATCATGAAGGGGTAGAATATATGATAGATGCTGTATCATGAAGGGGTAGAATATATAATGGATGCTGTATCATGAAGGGGATAGAATATATGATAGATGCTGTATCATGAAGGGGGTAGAATATATGACAGATGGTGTATCATGAAGGGGTAGAATATATGATAGATGCTGTATCATGAAGGGGTAGAATATATGATAGATGCTGTATCATGAAGGGGGTAGAATATATGATAGATGCTGTATCATGAAGGGGGTAGAATATATGATAGATGGTGTATCATGAAGGGGTAGAATATATGATAGATGCTGTGTCATGAAGGGGGTAGAATATATAATGGATGCTGTATCATGAAGGGGGTAGAATATATAATGGATGCTGTATCATGAAGGGGGTAGAATATATAATGGATGCTGTATCATGATATTCCCTTGGATGGTACAATGAAATGTGGTCGGACATGCAGGATTCACTTAGTGGTCACTGACCATCAATGCCAAGTTTCTACTGACATGAAGATTTGTTCTTTCTCCACAAACACAAACCAAATGTCTCTGTTTCTAGTTAAGAAGGGATAAGCAGTAAAAGCTTGCGATCCAGGGATGCTGCATGGTTGTGGCCCTTTGTGTTTTAAGAATCTAAACTGTCTGGAGTTTTGAAGTTTCCACTCCCAACACAGGCACATAAGCATGTGCAAGTGCACACGCAGACACGCATTTAAACAGAGACACACACAACATGCACACATACAAACACATATATACGCATGCATGCGTGCTCACACACACACACACACACACACACACACACACACACGCACACAATGTATCCGGTCAGATACTCCTGATGTTTTTTAAGTTACTACAACTGCTGCTACTGTAAAACTCTATTTAAAGAGGGGGTAATTGTAGAGCAGTAGATATGCTCAGACTAATGGTATGCAGGTAGTGCAGAGGTGGAAACTCTCACAGGTTGTCATGGTAACAGTACGGCCGAAGGCTAGTATTAGTTCAGACAAACTTTCAAGAGATTAGTATGGAGTAAAGCACATGCAGCAAAATAGACAAGAGAATTTATTTCCTGACAGTCTTCAAATGTATGTTTATTTATATTATTTATTTAGTCTTTTTTTTTTTCCCTCAAATTTTTTTTATTTTCAATTAAAATAACATTTACATAATATTTTTAAATATCATTTTAAACAACTATATACAATATTTACAATAGCCTGACTTTCAATTATATACACTGTTTGTTTGTGTCTTTTGGCTTTTCCCGGTTAGGGGTCGCCACAGCGGAACTCCGGTCCGCTAATGATTGGCAGTAGAGTTTTACGTGCTGGCTTGCTGGGCCTAACGCACAACCTTCAACGAAGGAATGCCCATTCACGCATGTCACCACACAGAAGACGCTCTAACTGAGAATCGAACGGGCAACGTCTAACTGTGAGGCGACAACGCTACCGCAGCACCACCACCGCAGTAATACACTGTATGTTATTAAATATAGAATTAACAGATCAGTTATTAGAGATACAATATTGATTATTGCAGAGTGTCCAACAAAGATATAACTTTCTTCCAAGGATTATTTACCAATGGCCTGGGACAGATTTGTAGTTCTTTGATTTTTATTTCCATCGATGCAGTTGTCTTCAGTAAAGTGTAGAATTCTTCCAAGGTCGGGGGTGTATTTGAATTCCACCTTCTGGTTACGCATTTCCTAGATATAGCAAGTATTGTCCATAATAGCAAATACACCCCGGGGATCACTTCTGTGTCTCTGCTGGACAGTGGCACAGGAAAATAACTTTCTTGGGTGGCATAAGCTATGGAACCTTGCTGGCTAGGCTTACGTAGTCCCTTGGGCCGATAGCCTAGTACCTACCTATGAACCTATAACAAATACATATTTGTCTTATTCAGGTAGGGACCTTCATTTACATTTAGTATAATCAATACTTTAGTTAAGGTAAAGGATTCATTAAATAAAGCTTGTAAAAAATGATTGATTCCATTTCAATATGATTTAATTTTATTACATTCATAAAAAATATGAATCCAGTCTGCTTTATTTGACTTTTCACACCTCCAGCAAAAAAATATTTGTAGTAGTACTGATCTTTTTAATTCTATCTGGTGTTACAAATGCTCTGTGTAAGTATTTCCAGTTAAATATTTTCCAGTACTGTGTGTTAGAGGTGTAATTAACTGATAGTAAGATGTTAGTTTTAATTTCTTCTGTTAACTGCAATGGCTGACCTTTTGTTAAGAACTGCCAGTATGATGGTTTGGGAATTGTTTTATATGTTATTAGCTCTTTATATAGATTTGAAATGGAATTTTTCTTTTCACAACTATTATATATAAATTCATACAGAAAACTTATTAGATTTGGAATATCTTTAAATGAGGAATTATGAATTAATCTGCATAAATCTTGAGTGTACATTAGAATGCTTTGTAAGGTTAACCAGTCCTGTGTTGGAATATTGTAAGCAGTTTTTATCATATGTATATCTAAAACATTTAATTTATTTACACACTGAAACCAGCATAAGAATCCATTTTGTTCCCAGGAGGTTATTGTTCCCCTATATATTTTGTGAGGAAAGATTTTAGTGATGGTAAATGGGGTTAAAAGGTCAAACCAAAGTTTTAGATCTATGTTTGCATTGATAAGTATTCTAAAGGAGTTGATGTAATGATTAATCAGTGTTGTTTTAGAAGGTTTTGTTATATTATATTGTATACTTATGCATAGTATATATCAGGGTTTGTTTGATTTGTCTACTATTAAACATTTTTTTAACAGATTAAAGTCATTTGTTAATATAGCCGTTATTAATTATTTCCAGCTGGCAAAATAATTTGGGTTTATCCAGTTTATTGTAGTTTTAAGCACAGATGCTTTTATATATGTTTCTATTTCTGGGAAGTTCAATCCTCCTTGTTTCCAGGGTCTAATGTAATGATTTAGAGCTACTCTTTTCTTTTTGGGATAGCATAAACATTTTATTAAACATGAGTTTATTTCTTTAAGAATGCATCTTTCAGGAATTAACTGTATTGCTAATGCTACATATAGTATTTTTGGCAATAAGACCATTTTTATTAATTGCAATCTGTCATTAAAAGTTAATATAATTTTGTTCCACTTTTCTATATATATATTTATTGTTTCAATAATGTTTTTATAATTTATTAATATTGTTTCATTTATATTTTTGCATAACACTATTCCTAAATAATTTAGCGTACGTTCTTGTTTTCCTATGATGGATTTATCTGTAACTTGTAGTTCTTTTTTCTTATTTAAAAATAGAAATTTTTATTTTGATCTATTAAATTGTAGACCTGAAATCTTATAACATTTCTCCATTACTTCTTCTAGCTCTCCTAATGACTCTCTGGAATTTGATAGGGTTAATAAAATATCATCAGCAAAAAGCATTATTTTAGATATGTACTGGTCATAGACTTCTATTCCTTTTATTCTTGGATTATTACGTATTATTTCTGCAAGTATTTCTATAGCCAAAGCAAATAAAATAGGAGAAAGGGGGCATTCTTGTTTAGTACATTTTGTAATATGGATAGATTCTGAGGTGAAAGGACCTAATTTAATGCAAGTTATTAATATATATGTTTTTAGTAATAAGATGAAGGGAGGAGGAAATTCAAATAATGCTAAAGTTTTAAATATTCCCAGTTGAGGGAATCAAAGTTTTTTTCTATGTCTAATCCAATTACAAGTGTTTCTCTATCTTCTTTATTCACAGAATCTATAAGAGTAAGTATCCTTTTAATATTATCATGTGTGTGCCTGTTATATAAAAATCCAGTTTGATCATTATTAATTGTCTTTGAAAGTGGGATTTTCATTCTGTTCGCTAGGATTGACATGAATATTTTATAATCATTATTCAGTAATCATATAGGTCTGTATGAGGTGCAAAGGTGTGATGGTTTATTATCTTTTAGAATTGGTGTTATGAGAGAATATTTCCATGAGGGTGGTATTTTTGCTTCTGACTGGACTTCTAGCAAAGTTTTATGAAAAAGAGAGATTACTGTTGAAGGGAAGAGTTTGTAAATTTCCGTAATTATACCATCTATCCCTGGAGCTTTGTTAGATTTACTTTCTTTTATCTTGTCAACAATTTCTTTGTAGGATATAGGTTTTTGTAGGTCTAGTTTTAAGTTTTCGGGAATTTTTTTTATATTGATAAGGTTTGTATCTAAGTTTATTTGGTTGGTATCTAAATCTTCTTTTATGAAGTGTTCCATATAATGGAACCAGAATGCTTCAAGGATGTCTCCTATATCTGATACTTTTTTTCCTTTTCTTTTCATGATATATCCTACTAATGTTATTTGCTGTAGATTGTATTTTAATGTTTGTAGATAAGTTATGTAGATATCTGGGGGAGGTTGCTAATGAGTTTATTTTAAATTTTTCCAAGGCTAGACATGTTTTGTGTGTTAAAATTTCATTATATTTTTTATTTAATTCCTCTATTTCTTTTTTGACTTCTGGACAATTCTGATTTTTTTTAGATTTTGCTGTCAAGAGTCTGGTTTGCAAGTCTAATGATTCAGATTCCCACTCTCTGAATTTGTTTTTGTACCAGCTAAGAGGTCTTACCAAATAAATACACTTTTAATGAGTCCCAAACCATGACTCTAGTGATTTCTGTTGTAGTATTAATTTCAAGAAATAATTGTAGTTCTGACAATATCCATGGTCTGAATTCTTTAATTTTTGTGATATATGATGGAATTATAGTTGAGAGGATTAAAGATTTAAACTCTATTTGGAGCTTCCTTATTAGAGACTCATGATCTGAAAGGGGCATGGAACTACTGAGAAGTTGTGGATTTTTGTTTGTAAATCTTGAACTACGAATAATTTGTCTATTCTGGTTTGTGTTCCAAATCTATGGTTCGTATGGAAAAATAATAAGGATTTATCATCTTTTACTTTAAAAGTGTCTATTAAATTAAATGAATCAATCCATCTTTTTAAGGATTTTGAAATAGTTGCTATGCAAAAAGACTTCTTGGTGGTTTCAGAAGCTTCTAAGGTACAATTAAAGTCTCCTCCCAGTATAAGATTTCCTTTATAATTGTTGGAAATAAAATCTAGGTGTTTTTTTTATCCGTTCCTGCTCCAATTCCTGGGAACCAATATAGATTAGCTAAGGTCCATATTCTGTTATTAAATTTAATTATAACAAATGCTAGTAGACCTTCTTTGTCTTCATATTTATAAATAACTTTTGGAGTGATTATGTTTTTCTTCCAGGGAATTGATACTCCTTTTGTCTTTGTTCTATAGGAGGATTGAGCTAAGACTGTGTAGTCCTTAGGGTTCCAAATAAAGCTATTATTAGTCTTAAAATGCATTTCCTGGAGAAATACAAATTGTGCCTTATTTAGATTTAAATATTTTAGTAAGTTTGATCTTTTATATGCATTATTTAAGCCATTAGTATTTAATGATAAGAATGTTAAATCCATTTCAAGTTATTGTTGGAAGAAACGTTTTGCTTCTTTTTTTTATTTTGATTATAGTAGTTATACCACATTCTCTAATAACATTGAATGTTGTTTTTATGTGTGTAAACTTGGGAGTGTAATTTAATGTTTTTTCTTCTTTAAATACAAGTAGGGTAAAATTCTGGTCAGGCTTTAAAAAAGTACTTCTATAAAACATTAATTCTAAAGTTTAGCTTAGAATACAAGTAAATATGAATTTCCCATTAAACATGGAATGAAAGTCATTCCTAATCCAATAGATAAAGATATATCTGTTGGATTATCACTCATACCTTTAACCAACAAAATCAACTGAGCTCCATATGTTAAATTATTATATGGAGAATTTTCTTAAAAGAGATATGAAATTCTATATTATTCTGTTATTGTTCTATAGTATTTTATATATCAGGATGGAATGTTAGTAGTGTAAACAATTATTAAGTTGACTTAGAAAATATCCAGTATTTAGTTACCTTTAAGAGATCCCAAATATGTCAGATATGTCATTTTGGATAAATTAAATGCAACAGAGGAGCATACACTAAATAAGCCAACAACAAATAGATTATTACTAAAATAATTTGACTAAAAGGACTCTACAGGAGACAATGAGTGATTACCAATGAAATATGAATTTATTGTAGGTGTACTGCCTTCCTTTACTTTCCCAATCTTCAGTTCACCAACTTCAACTTACAATTATGAAAAAACATGGCTTATCAGTGGTATCCTGACTCTGAGTAGAAGCGCCCTACATTCTAGTGTGCAGTGCATTTGCATATTTATAGATTTACAAAGCAGAGTCTAAGAATGAACTATGATCACCCTGACAATTCCCATCCTGCATAGGGCACCTCCTGCTTCCAGAATGGGTAATCACATCAGGTCTAGAATGAATGACTGTGAAGGTACCTATATGGTAATCAAGACTTACCTTAGGTAAGTATTAATCAAATAGTATTTAGAGCATCTTAAAGAGTTCTCGGGGCCGTTAGAATTCTCTTAAGCCTCTCCTCCCTTGACCAAAAACAGAGATTTCCCTTCCCTTTCTTTCCCTTGTTTTAAATCAGTACTAATAAAAGAAATTCAGCAAACATAGGTAAACAGAAATAATATTCAGTAGTCCGTCTTGTACATGACTCGCAATCCATTAAACAAATCAATGACTAACATCACTTTAATAAACATTATAAAGACAAATTAAAAGTAATTTCCTAGCTCTTTATATTTTCTGATAAAGCAAAAAGTTAACAATAAGCTATTTTAACTAAAAGTATAAAGCATTTCAATTTTTCCTTGCATGTATACATTTCTGCTTATATTGTAGTGTCAATAGCTGTCTTTGAAATCTGTACAATACTTCACTTCTTCAAATCATTCCTTTTTCAATTCAGGTTTTGTTTTGTCAAAACGACAACAACATTTCAAGGGCACAATTAATATTTAGACTGATGTTTCAAATAAATAACTTGTCAGTTGCCAATTGAGTTAGTTTAGAATATATGGTTAGTGCAAATATAGCATGTTGCAAAAATAATATGTATTTTTTCGTGTGCTCTAGAGCCTGTCATATGCAAGTGACATATATAATGTAGCACATATAGAGCAGATAGCTAAAGTAAGTTATGCTTATTAATCAGGCAGTTTCATTTAAATTCACAAGTAATTTGGGGACATTTCAGTTGAGTTTCCAGGGCTTTGTAGTCCAATGTGAGTAATTGAGTCCACTTTTCCTCATAAACATATGTCACAATTCATTAAACTAAGCAGAGTCTAACATCTGTCTAATAATAATTATAAAGACAAAGAATAGTAATTTCCTAGCTCTTCAAACTTTCTGATATCGCAAAATGTTGACAGTTGTTGTTCTTCTTTTGGCTTTTCCTGGTTAGGGGTCACCACAGCGGAACTCCGGTCCGCTACTGAGTGGCAGTAGATTTTTACGGTGCCAAGATGCCAGCTCGACGCCCAACCTTCAATGAAGGCACACCCATTCACGCATGTCTTTCGAATGCCACTCAACCACGGGGAGGACATGCAGACTCCACATAGAAGGCACTCCAGCCGAGAATCGAATGGGAGAACCTCTTGCTGTGAGGCGACAACGCTACTGCTGCACCATCACAACTGTCTTTGATTAAGGGTAATATTAACAAGTTAACTAAACATATCATAATAACACTTTGCACTCTGATGAAAGCTTATATAGCAAAAAATTGGATTGATAGATCAAAATTAACCTGGTTAGAATACAAAAGCGTTGCAAAAAAACACATATTAGCCAAAACACTATATACAAAAAAATCAGAGAAATGAAATATATTATCAAGAGTACTGTACAACATTAATTGAAATACTGTCTTAATAGTCTGGTATAGTCTATGTATTTTATGGATAGTAAACATTACTGCTGGAATCAAACCTGCTACTAAAGGTACTGCAATACATTAACTGATATCTTGTCATGAATAGTATGTAAATACTATGTACATAAGAAATGTAAGCACACCACTCTGTTGAGATTAGCAACCAAAATAAGTAAGGTGATATATGTATATATGTATATAAGTTTTTTGTAAAATAAAATGTTATCATATTATAGGTTGATGTTATGCATATATTATAGCTCATAGTAGTAAAGTTGTTATAATAAATATGCCATATGAAAAACCTTTTGATGAACTTATAATTTAAATATATCAGTGTGATAATACTATGTTTTTCTACAAAATATGAATGTTATTAGCATAATGGGCAATAACTATCATTACATGTTTATGAATGTACAATGTAACATCAACTGTACCACATGTAATTGTCTTGTTATTCTTTTTGTTTTGTTTTTATACCAGAAATGTTTTCAATAAAAAGATATTTGATAAAAAAAAAAAGAACTGTCTTTGAAATCTATGCATTACTTCACTTCTTTCAAGTCATTCATTTTACAGTTCAGATTATATTTTGTCAAAATATCAATAGCATTTAAAGGGCACATTTAATATTTAAACTGATATTTTAAATGAATAGCTATCAGTTTCCAAGCTGCGATGGTACAGCAGTAGCGTTGTTGCCTCACAGCAAGTGGTGCTCCTGTTCGATTCATGGCTGGAGTGCCTTCTGTGTGGAGTCTGCATGTCCTCCCCGCAGTCCAGTGGCCTCCGAAAGACTTGCGTGAATGGGCATGCCTTCGCCGAAGGTTGGGCATCGGGCTGGCAACTTGGCCCCATAAAAAAATCTACTGCCAATCATTAGCGGACCTGAGTTCTGCTGTGGCGACCTCTAACCGGGAAAAGACGAAAAGACAAACAATCAAGTGAGTTTGTACAGTGTAAGGTAACTGCAAAGATAACATGTTGCAAAAAGTAATATGTATCTTTACATATGCTCTAGAGACTGACAATTTCAAGTAACATATAAAATGAAACTTTTACAGTGCAGACAGCTTGTGAAATCAGCATGTTAAACTGAGTAATACTTTTTAATCAAGCAGCTACATTTAAGTGCACATGTAGTTTGGGAACATTTCAGTTGTGTTTCCAGGAATATGTAATCCTATGAGGATAAATCATAAAATATTTACAAATAGTCCTATTATGTATTTATTTTATCTTGCTTAGGTTGTTTTTCATTTTAATAACTAAACAATATTACTTTTTCTTTTTATTTGTTATCTGTGAGGCTAAATGCACTTCACAGGTTCACAGTGTCCTTAGAAACTGTAGCAATTGTTTACTGTTGCTATGGCAACGTAAATAGAATGTGAAGAAAGATTCACTTCTCTTAACCAACAGTGCATTTTTCCCTCCTTTTTTTATGTATTTGTTAATACTAAAAGGAAATAATTCAAAGGACATATGTACATGAATGGAACATTTCAGAGTTAATCACGAACATGTCCCCAATCCCAATAGGCATAACAGTGACTATCATTAATCTAATAAATATTGTAATAACAATTAATTAAGTTCACTATTCCAATTAGTCTCCCTTAAAACTAGATTATTGTAGACTATTATTTATCTATGTATAGATAGTGAGTTATTAAATATATACAGACTATATTAGTATAGTGAATATGAGATAATTTAGAAAGGGAGACAAGATGCAGTTAAAATAATGAGAAAAGAAAGAAGAGAGAGAAAGAAAAGAGAAAATGAAGACAAAATACACATATACTATGTATGTTGATTTACAGTATAAATATTTTATGTGCTATATAACCCTCCTTCTGTGAAAGAAAAGTACCCTGTTTTACATACCTGAGGTAATGTGAAAACTCTCATGTGTCATCTATTTGCAAAAAATATAGATAAAGATTTCAGTAGTTAGTTACCTTTGTTTTAAAATTCCAAGCAGTAAAATTGGTCCTTTCAAGTAATGTTAATGTAGATGTAGATTGGGCCTTTCAAGTAATGTAGTAATGTTAGTAGATGCTTTGAGAGATTTGGCTGTAACAGTATCAGTCTTTTGCTTCTTCGTTTTGACATCTGCCCAGACATTTGTTTCTTTTGTTCTCTTGAGAGAAGGTGACATCCAATCCATATCTTCTGGTAAAGTAATCACATTATTAGTTTTAATAAATGAAGAGGCTTCCTCTAAGTCAATAAAAGTCCTCATCTCGTTGGCATATAGTATTCTTATCTTAGCTGGATATGCATGTTGTGCCTTGATGTTATTTTGTTTCAGAAACTTTATCATTGGCCACACTTTTTTCCTTTGTTCCATTATTCTAGATGAATACTTGTTATCAAATCTTATCAGGCTCTGTTTATATTTTAGAGGTGCCTTCCTCCAAGCAGATCTTAAAATCAGTTCCCTGTCCAAGTATGAAAGAAATTTGATAATTATTGACCTAGGAGGAGAGTTTGAGTTAGTGGCAGGTTTCCCAAGAGCTCTGTGTGCCCTTTCAATGCCAAAGGAAAGTCCTTCTTTTAAATTTAAAAAGTCAGGCATCCAGCTTGATAAAAAGGAAATAATATCCTCACCTTCTGTGTTTTCAGGTAATCTGAAAATCCTGATGTTATTTCTCCTCTCCCTATTTTCCAAGTCATCTACTTTATTAACCAACCAAGTGTTTTGTTTAAGAAGCAGTTCTTTCTGTGTTTCCACTTCCTTAAGTCTGCATTCTAAGTCATTTAGAGAAACCCCTATTCCTGTTATCCTTGTCTGGTGTTGTAGCATTCCCTTGAGGGTGTCAGCCTGTTTTTGACTGCTTGTTTTAAGATTTTCTAGGTTCTCTTTAAAATCATCCATCTTCAAAGACAACTCCTGCAGGGTAGATGCCATCTGTTGTAGTTCCTTCTTTAAGGCAGCATCCTGATGAGAATTCTTTGAGTTGCTCATTTTAACAAGTGAATATATCTCCAAGCTTTTTGACAGGAAATTATTTGTAAAACTTCACCAAAGTTTCTAATTATGTAAATTAGTCCTTTATCTATAAGATTTTATACTTCGAAGAAAAAAAAAGAATATTTTTCCTGTCTTATTTAACTAGTTATATGGAGCTCTAAAATACTACTGCTTTCAGTTAGCCATTCAGACTCCACCTCCTATTTAGTCTTTTTTGATAAGTGGCACGTTAACTAGCCCGAAGAAATCATTGCATACTTTGTTGACCTTGTACAGTCATGTTTTTCAAAAGTGCAGACACCCACAGCCTGTGCACTTCCAGGCCTCTGTAGTTACATGCATATATGTTGCTGCTAAATTATATGTTCCTGCAGGTTATGTGCCTTCACTGTCAGTGATGTGAGAAACTGCAGCCGGATTTTGAACAAACCCATCTTCTGCACTTGTTGAACTTACAAGTGAGCGTTTCCAAAATCTCATCAAAGTATGATTTGGTACAAGTATGTTATTATTTCTGTAGTACAGTGTAGATTTTGTTTTCATTACACAATGAAGAGTGTGTCTAAACTACTTTATACTTTGTATTCTCATTGGAATTAATAAATCCATGTTTGTCTCTGATCAATGGCAGGAGGAAAAAAGCAGTCAACCTATGCCCTTTAATTTACAAGACATAGTCAGAAAACATTACCTGTGAACATATCTTTACTGACTCTGACTATTGTACAATAAATGTATTTAAGTCTACAAAAACAATTTTGTAATTAAAATATGATTAGAATAAAATAGGTCTAATACAGATATAATATAATAATAGATAAAGAAGAAATAAGGCAGGCTTGTTCACAAGTATACTAGAAGCCACACTAAGCAGACATAAAACTAATAAATAAATTGATCTACATAAACATTTTAAAACATTTTTCAAATCTAAACCTCAATTTAGTTACTCTAGAGACTTCTTTAACTTCAGACATCAAAGTATTTGTATGAATCCAAAGGTAGTGAACCCATGGCTTTCTGAATCTTTGGACATTTTATTCTTTAATACAAGAGGTGCACGGCTTTCCTAACTCTGCTTATCGCGGAATTTTTGTTCTAGGCTAAGGACACAAACCATGAAACTGTATGAACAGTAACCATACAGCAAGAACAGCTCTTTTTTAATGGAAGGCAGTTAACCATCTTGTAAGTTCATAGGTTGGTACTAGGCTATTGGCCCTAGGGCCTATGCAAGCCTAGCCATAACAATTCCCTGGATATTTCTTCCCACAGTATTTACTTTTCCAGGCCCCTGTCTAGCAGGGCGACTGACATGATCCCCGGGGTGAATTTCCTATCTCCCATCCAGTCATCAAGGTTCCTTTTGAAGAGGGCCAATGAGGCGCTCTGCTTGATATGTATGGGCAGTCTATTCCAGAGTATGGGGAGTCTCTGGGTCAGGAACCTATCCCTCCAGCATGTTTTGTTCATTGTGATAACAAGGTTTAGATCCCTGGAGCATGTGGCTCTGAGGGATTGGGATTTCTTTAAGTGGAGCATGTCCAGCAGTTCAGGGTTTGACATGGCCTTGTATGTTAAGCAGAGATCGCCTCTGAGTAGACGATATGCCACAGAGTATAGCTGGAGTTTTTTTAGCCGGTCAATGTATGGCATCTGCTTTAGGCCTGTGATTCTTTTAGTGAGGTATTTCTGTGGCCTTTCCAGCTGTTGCAGATGTCTTATGAGGTACATACCAAATGGGGCATTATACTCTATAATGGGTCTAATGAGGGATGAGTACAGTGGGACAATGACCTCCTTTTTTTCTGCATGAAAAGCCCTTAGTGATGAGGTGTGCCACATAGAAGGATTTCCTGACTGTTGTGGCAATGTGGTTAACAAAAGTGAGACCACTGTCCACCTGTGTTATGTTTACACTGAAGTCCTTCTCTATTAGCAAGGAAGAAGAATTTGCATTTTTATGTAGAATCTGCAAGGTAACACTTTTGTATGTGTATTCCCTAACAAGCTGAAAGCAATGTTCAAGTTTTCTACAAAGTAAATTAATGTAAATGGTTTTTGGTTGTGAATCGGTTGTGCAGGTCCAACATGCCACAGTCTGATTTAATCAACAGTCCTAAAATGTACTTATGCTCAAGGCTTTTAAAAACCCTCTGACTTTTATTCATTACCTCCAAATGTGCTCAGTTAGCATCTAATACTCAGCATTATATAATAAGCCTAATTTATTCAGTAACTGTGTATCACTGACTGTGTGCTCAGTTACTGTACCTGCCTTATCTACATAGCTGATGCCAGATTCATGCAGTTATGAAACCAGTACAAAGTTTGTAATACTTCACTGACTGAAGGCATGTTTATTTCTAAGCTGTGTGCACTTGTATTTTGTGTCCCTTGAAAAAGAATGTGGCTGAAAATGAACTCCAGAAGTCCATTCTACTTAACTTTAAATAAGTAAAATCTTTTAAACCAAACCCCAACAATATTTAAAAAAGTAAGTTGTCTTAGTAACAACATGTTTAGGGTTTTAAAGCCTTGAGCATAAGTATATTTTAGCTACTGTTTCTTCTACTAATTTTCTACCTCCTACCTCCCATTCTGTATTTCCTACTCTTCTCACCCTAAGCACTTTGTTCTCACGTTTCAGCCTACCTTCTACTTGGACCACCTATTTATCTAATCGCTTTCTCAATTCATCCATTCCTCCCCACACCACTACCCACCCTCTCTTTCCTCCAGTTCCATTAATGTTTCTTTTCTACTTTCACTTACAAATGATGATGTCTGTATCCACATAAATAGCCTTACCAATTATTTGTCTGCATTATCATCTCACCTATATATGTAATCTCACTATGACACAGCCATGTCTCCTATAAAATTATCCTATCTGACATGTTTTACTAAACTTATGTAATTTGTATGCCTGCAGACATGACTGTTGCTCTTCTTTGTAAATTTTCTAAGTGTGTTAAATATGTCTTAGACTTGCGTATTTATCTTCCCTTGTAAAAATGTACGTATATGTTTTTCTTTCTTCTTTGGTATATCTGTAATTTTTAACTCCTTTTTAATGCTAATTATGCAAAGGTTATATATTTGTATCTTTTTCTCTGTACTGGAGCTTTTCTTCCTGGGCCTCCGCTGAAAATGGGCTTCTCACCCAGTCGGACTTTCCCAGTAACCAAATGTCATGTAAAATAAATAAATAGTATCGTGAATGTTCCAGTTATCAGATGCATACTTTAATTTATGAGAAGTACTAAAGATTGCATATTTAGTTCTGCTTGCTTGCCTTGAGGTAGCCAGGCTGACATTGTGAATTACATTTGATGAAGTAGCCATACAAAAATGTATAATTATATGTATTAGGAATCAGATATAATCTATAAACATTTCAGTCATTGTAACTAAGACAAGCAACTGTAATAAAAGTATAAATACTGTGGTATACCAGGACAGTGTTTTGGTGTGTGCATGCGCATGTGTATACGTGCACACACATGCATATGTGTGTGTGTGTGTGTGTCTGTGTGTCTTTGTCTGTGCAAGTGCATGTGTGTCTGTGAATATATGCATGTGCTTGTGTGTCTGTGTCTGTTTGTGTATATGCACGTGTGTGTGTTTTTGTGGGTGTGTTATAAAAGAACTTTTAAATCTTATCCTCAACTACTCATGCAGCAGAAGTTGCAAGTAAGACTGAAATAGTTTTGTGCTAGGACCTCACAGCAACTGTTTCTTCCCAGTGGTATTGTTGTGGATGGTGCAATGGTCACACACTGACTGGTTCTGCTTAGTCAGGAGCCCTTTGGCCTCTGCGAGATCCAAATTTTCCATCCAAATAATGACTGTCTAGAGATGTTTAGGGTACACACAGCTGGGGCCAACTTTGGATTGCTGACAGGGGAGGAGAGAGCTCTCCTCCTACAAGGGCATTATCTCAGTGATCCGTTATTTTGATAAGCACCTCATTATCTCCCAGTGTGAGCCAGTTACCTAGTGTGAGAACGGCCATTAGACTGCTGGAAATCAAGCTAGATTGTGACTGAGTGAAAGGCAGATTCAACTGCTGTATGTTAGTACAAGGGTCTATTTTCTAATGATGTACTTAGTTTACTGAAAAGCTATGCAAAATCAGTAGAACAAAAGGACTTTTTTTCTTTTTCTTGCAGATGTACATTCTTTTTTTATAGGAGAAGGTCATGCTTTGCTAGGGTTTGCTGTAGGGGATAATGCCCTAGGTCTACCATATCTGGAATTTGTAAAATAAACATGGGATTCTGGCAGTGAAAGTGTGCTTAGTGCACCACAGACATTAACGGCACACTTGCATACTGCTCATTTCCCCATGCCTGAGTTACAAAAGAGTTTGCTAGAAAGTGCAGACAGCTGGATTTGACCGACACTCATTAAAATAAAACTGCACCACCTGATATTCTGTTTTTTTTAATCTGTTCCTCAACTGATGGGTCTCAGGTCCGACCTAGGATCCCTCCTCGGCCACTCGGTACACTTTGGGCTCCATAGCTTGAGCACCTCCCCTTACCCATAATCCCACAACTACTCTTGAGATGCAGCAGATCTCATTTGCTTGTTTGGCTTAGTTTAGAAAAGTGCAATTTTTTATCTCTGTACTTTTCTACAGTTCTGTTTTTTTTTCGATTTTTTATTCATAGGTTAATTTCCTTCTCACTCCTCCCTTTTATAAAAAAAAAGTTTTATACTTATAGTTTTCTTGCTTGTTAGCATTGGCGTTTGGGCCTTAAGCCCATGCCCCATTCTATCACTTTAGTTGTGGTACATCTTCTTCTACCATTGCTGGTCTATCTTTCTTTGTTTTTTCTTATCTATATTTGTGTATTGTTGTTATCATTGTTAGTATTTTCTTGAATTGTCTTGTATTATTGAATTATGGCAAAAAACGCTACTGGATTTAAAAAGTGTTCCTCTTGCAGACATAAGATTTCAAATTCCGACAGCCATTCCCAATGTGTGTACTGTTTGGATTGAGGATATCTTAAAGTTTCTTGCAACATATGCTTCAGCTTTAATAACATGGCCTTGGTTGAGAGAGAATACATTAATTCTGAAAGGTCTCATTTCATCCTCTGCTTTTTCTGTCTGTGAAATCCCATCTTCCTCTAAGACATTTTCAGGAGACATAGCAGAAAGACCCAAGGAGTCGAGGAAGTTCTTCTCTGACTGCTCTCCTCCCTCAGCTTTTTCTGGCTTGGCCCTGCCTAAGAATTCATCTAAATTGTCAGATCTAACCACCTCCAATGGCTCAACTCTGACAAAAACAAAACCTTCAAATCCATCTTCTCATCTGGATCCAACTAGATCCAGTTCTAACTCACCAAGGTTTTTTCCAGAACCCATGTCTTCGAGGATTCATTCTCCCTTCTTTCAGGAAACACTTCAAAGATCTAAACATCCACCATCAACTTAATTTTCCCTCAGGTAATCCAGGAGCCTCTCATAAGTGGATGTAGATAGGATGATGAGAATATTCTTCAGAACCCAGATTCAGATGAGTGACCTAGTTGGCTAATGCACTATGCTGTAGTTGACAGGGTCCCAGGGTGTTTTACTGTCTCCATCTTCCATCAGACCCATGAGCCTCTCCACTACTCATCTCCAGGCTTTAGCTCCTACTCTGATCCATCCAGTGTTTTTTGGAGTTTTTGGACCTGAGCCTCCCAACTGTGTAAAGTATGAAGACTTGCCTTTCTTTGACTCTCACACTTTCTCTGACCCAGATGGGTCTGACCTTGTCAGATCCAGAAGAATGGTGCCATAATATCAGTGTCTTATCCAGTGGATTGGGATCGACTGATGTTTTCATAGACATCTCCTCCTCTTGGAGCTTTGGTGCTGGATAGCTTGGCTCCAACATCTGCCTCGAAAATGGAGCAGGGGGATTGCTTTTCGACCCTCACAAACTTCTTTGAATACAAAGGAGGTGGGACTGAGGTACCCCATGGCTTCAGCTTTCAAGGTAATGGAGACAGTTTTCTCCTCTTCGATGGAAAATGGTAAATGCAAACAGTGCCACTTTATTAGTAACAGTTCCACTATAGTGTCAATCACTGTAATTTAACTGTCAATTCCAGCTTCAATTCTAATGGTGAGTCCAAATTTGTTGTGTACGTTGCTATGTGCAGCTCACGTGACTCGTTTTACATTGGTAAAACTGTCAGGTGTTTAAGGAAGAGGATTTATGAACATCTGCTAGTTATTACAAAGAAAGAGCAGAACAATGCCCTAGTGAAGCATGCTTTAAACTCTGTTAACTTTAAGAAATTTATTTTTACTGTTATTGATCGAATACAGGACATTTTGTTTAATAGGGATGTAAATGCTTTGCTTGAATGTCGTGAATCCAGGTCTCAATGATTCTATTAACATCAAATGTTTCTTAGTAACTCAGAAGTTATGAATGTTAATTGAAGGCTGAATATCACTGATTTATGTGATTTGAGTCAGTATATTTAAACGTGCTTAATGTTTTTGAAGTATAGTCTGATGAAGTTCTATTTTAAATAAAGGAACAAAAGTGCTTACTATAACAGTTCTGGTTTCAAGTGTGGAATCCTTGCCAGTGTTTGTTTTTGAGTTACTGTAGGTTTTCTCATTTTGGTTGTTTTTATGTGAAGATTTCTAAGTTGCATGATTTTCTTTGACCACATTCACCACAATGCCACAGAAAGAGTTAATGATCTTAGTCTGTGCAGTCTGGGAAAGGAAGACTTAAAAGACTTTGAAACTTCCAAGTAACTGTACAAAAATTTACCCTAAGTTTGTTTACCTAGACAGGAAACATGATTTACATTGATTATAACTAATAACTAGTATCCAATGCCTGTATGATAAAATATGTTCATATCTTGAAGACATTGACAAAAGCAAGGCTTCACACAGACCTGTAGAGACAGAGAATCTGGGAGCTGATTAAATAAATACAGGAACTGAAATCTAACCAGCCTACATGTCATATAGGTACACCAGCAGATTCATTTTTGCCATAACTGCTGAAATGCTTCTTACATTGAAGTCTGAGACAATGATTGTTTGCAGGTGTAATGAGGTTCTGTCTGGCAGTTGCAGTGTATGGTAGCAGAAGGCTCAGTTTAGATTATATTCAGGAAGGAGCAAAAATACAACCGTGGACATTATAAATGACATATTGCAGTTGGCATGAGTTATAAAGCTAACATCATGCATTTGGAGAAAAGCACATTTTTGATTGCTGGCTCATCCTGGAGGTATGTAAGTTTGTAAGCAGAGGTTGTAGGTGCAGATGGTGGAATTAACCTGAGACCAGACTGACAAGAGGATGGTGAGTACCCCAGCCTGTCTCACTATGGATCATATTAAATGCTTCAGTACCTCTGTTGTACTGAGGTCTAAAGGTCCTTCTCTTTTGACCCCTGGGGGTCATACAAGTCAAGATGAAGAATACCAAGGAAACCAGATTGCAGGAGTACAAGCCATTCTTGTAGAAATAATAATACAGAACCTGGAGACCCAGTAACTTCAGAGAAACCTTGAAACTTCTATTTTTTTTGGCATATTAAAACATTCAATGACACCAAATATATATTTTAGACTATTACCCTACTGCCAATCATTAGTGGACCGACGTTCCGCTGTGGCGGCCCCTAACTGGGAAAAGCCGAAAGACACAAACAAACAAACCAGAGGTTTTGTTACTTTATCTTTGACTGACTGGTATTTTAACACTGAAAATCTGTACTGTTAAAATAATCACTTTATTGTCATCATAGTTTTATATTTTACCATGATCTCCTTCCTCTATTTTTACATTTGAATTCACTTGAATGTCGCATGTATTAACTTTTAAAACCATTTAAACTGAAAAAGGTATACTGTCAAATGTGCGTGCGTGCACACAGAGTTTTTAATGTATATTTACTAAGCAATGAATTTATAACTAAAAATGTATATGGCTTTATTTTTGTATGCATATAGACATACAGTCAGGGAACTCTATAAAATCCTCTTTCAGCTTATAAAGCATTTAGAAGTTAGTTCTGAAGAAGTTTGTACAGATAAAAACAGTAGACTTAGTAAAAAATTGTTAAAGATTACATTTACTGACTGCTTTTTTTTTTTTTTTTTTTTTTTTTTTTTTATGTCAAGGAATTTGGATGGTTAATTTCATTCAAGATTCTGCAGACCACCGTTCTCCCTTGTGTGTGTGTGTGTGTGTGTGTGTGGACATATATTTTTACATTTGAGTACACCTAAACACACACACACACACACACACACACAGACACGTATAGTTTTTGGGATTGCTTATTACTTCAGTATAAAATGTGCTCCATCCGTCCATCCATATCCCCCTTTACCCATGGAGTCTAGCTAGCCCTATTGTATTTGTTCTTCCATACCATGCCCATGCTCACACCTATTACAGACAATTTGGAATATCGAGCCCACCTAGTGTAAAACCCTCCCAGGCACAGGGAGGACATGCAGTCTCCGCACAGAAGGACCCTCAGATGAGAATCAAACTGGACCTTTGTACTGTGAAGTAATGAATAATAATAGTTTCCAAGCACTAGCAACATCACATATAAACCATGTGCAGTCTTAAAGAAATGTCCATCACAAACATACTTTTGACCTTTATTCTGAATAAGCTATATTAAAGACTGGAAAGGATTTTGGAATGAACCAAATAATAAATAGAAAAGCAATTTAAAAATTGCTTGTTTTAGTATCACACTCTCATCTTATACTTGCAGGACTATTGCAAAAATTAGTGTTTATAGTTTGATTAAAATTGTTCCACTTTTGAGAGTTAAAAAAAGCCTTTCTCCATAACTTTAATTTTTCATTAAGGAAAACTCTCCTTTTCCCGTGACAGTTCTATAACAAAGCACTAGGCTGTTGTAGAGGCCTTTGTTATGCAACATACACAACATTTTAAAACAGTTTAACAGAATTTTGAAGTGATGTTCTATGGCAAATATATCAACATTCAGTGCTTTCATTATTGTAAAAATACAGAAAATTAATGACAGACAGGAAACAATCGAAACAATGAAACACCATGACTGACACAGACCAAATACTGTTCTGGAACCTTCCAGATGTTGGTTACAGGAAATATACATAATCAGCACAAATCCTTCTAGCTGATGTTTATTGCCACTAAAAATGCTGCTAAGAAAGTTTACTGTTTTAAATAACTGAACTGAAAACAAGCCTTTTCTTTATCTGAAATACAAAGTAACCTTAATGCAGAAACTGCTAATTCCACTTTACATTTACTGCCTTAAAGGACAATTAATCCTTACCTGTAGCTTTCCTTCATATTCTTGCCATTTGATTTTTTTCACTAATATAGAAACCAGTAACATCTATTCAACAATATGGAATCCCACAAACAGAGAAAATAATAATGCAAAACAATGTTTTCAAGTGGGATAAGCCCCCACACTATCCATGTAGGGCTTCACCTCTCATACTGTCTTTCATAAATGTGCCAAGTCTATCTCTGCTATACCTCACTGCAGATATATACAGATACACAGGTAGATAGACATATACATATATACAGATAGGTAGCTATGTAAATAGATAGACTGATAGAGAGATATGTAGAAAACATAAAAAAGAACATCTGTCATTTCCCATAGTTATATTGCAAAGAAGGGTCTTCATTCTTTTCCCAAGGTTATATAACTGTGATATACTAATCTTAGTTGAAAGGAAAAATACATTAATATTGAAAGGTCTAATTAAATCGTCTTTTGAGGAGGTTTATCCAAGTGTGACATGTCCCCCTCTAAATCTGATCTTGGAATTAAGAAAAGCCACTTGGTACCAACATATCCTATGACTCCGGCAGCAAAAAAGCATAAGCCTTCCACTCCCACTACTTCAGCAGAACTGAAGGCTAAAGTCAGGAACCTTTCAGAACCGACTACCTTGGCACCATCTACTCACCACACCACAGACCTTGGTGCTGGTCACATCGGTACCAACATCTTCAGCTTCCTTGTCAGTACCGACTCCACCTACTATGCTTCCACAAATATTGGAACCTCCATCGATGCCAAAAACAAACATAATTACCACATCCAGGACAAGGTATTCACCCTCTATTGACCCCTTTGTGGGACAGCTCCTGAGTCCTTTTCTTGACAGACCAGAATGCCCCTCAGGCTTCTCTGTCCATTCTTCCATGAGTCTAACTGAATTTGACATGGTGAAGTTGGTGGATCAGCTCCTAGTGGCCA
Organism: Protopterus annectens; assembly: GCF_019279795.1. Lineage (NCBI taxonomy): Eukaryota > Metazoa > Chordata > Ceratodontiformes > Protopteridae > Protopterus > Protopterus annectens. Next base: position 765,504,291 of record NC_056733.1, read on the forward strand.
GGGGTCTTTCTGTCTCTTCCCAGACCCCTCTCCCTTATGGATTGGGGTCATTTTCTCCCAGGACTCCAACAAATTTTCCTCCTCTAACCTCCTCCGAGGGCTTGGAGCTTACAACACTGATCCCTCTGGTTCCAGCTGCTCTGGTGCCGGCAGTTTTTTCCCCTTTGGTTCCAGGATCTGCTTTGACTTCCTCGGTTCCTTCAGAACTGACAGACTCCCGGGGCTGTCGGGTTTGAGGGTTCTGGATTGGCTCCAATTTTCTATTCAGAGTCATCCTTGACTCTCAGAACCTTGGCTGATGTAGGCTGTACCTCAGCTCCTGCTTCAGGGGTAGGTTTCTAGGAGCGGTGTGTGACCTCAGTTCCGAGGTTGTCCTTCTTGGTTCCAGGCTCCCATCCCTCTTTGGGGGTTCTGCCTTCCAGATAATGGAGAGGGCATTCAACTCTGCAGGCTGTCAGCTGACCCCTTCCATGTCAGAATTTTATACCAGGAGTCCCTCTTGCCCAGTGCTGCTGCCAGCATCCATGCCTGGACAGCGAGTACCTAAGCTGCAAGACACCCCTGCACAGGGTCCCTCTTCTTCAGAGTCATCCTCAGAGATTCCCACTGAGGAGCCACCCCAGAAAAAATGTGTAAGAGAAAACACTTAGATTCCCCTGAGGAATCTGTCACAGAAGACGTGGAGTTCGATGATGGGAAGGGTTCACCTCAATCTCCCCCAGATGATGTCTGCTTCGGCGACATTCTAGAGATTCTGAAACAGATAGGTAACAGGAAGCCCCTATAACCTATCTCTTAGAAGTCATTATACTTGCAGGCATTTGGTGCTCACCCATCTACTTCTTGGGTGACTCCTCCCACTGATGATCTTATCAAATTGATTGTGCAGTGGACTTGGAAGGCTCCTAACTCTGTATAGCCAATTCTCTGGAGACCAGACAAAATACTCTCAGCTCCAGAAGACCACCAGCATTGGGCTAAGAGGTCAGCGGTAGATGCTATGGTGGTGGTGGTGGTGGTGGTGGTGGCGGCGGCCACGAAAAAGGATCTAGCTGAAGAGAGTTCCACTGTTCATCCCCCTAATCAAGAGTCCAGGGTGATGGGCAGATTTGGAAAGTGGGTATACTCATCATCGACCTTTGTTTTATGGTCTTTGAATTTTATAGCACATTTCATTAGTCTCCAGAGAGATCTGATCAAGGAGTTATCAGATACTCTAGCAGGAGCTGTGTCTGAGGAGGTTCAGGATAAAGTGGTCTATTAGCTAGCCACCCTGGAGTCTATTTCCAACTCATCCATGAGGTTCATTGCGCATGCAGCTGAAGGGACGACGAGGGTAGTGGCTTCAGGTGTTTCCATAAGACGTCATGCCTGGATGCGTTCATGTGAGTTTGTGGAGCCATTTAAGTGTTCTTTTGTCAATGCTCCTTTTGATGGATCTTTCTCATTCGGCCCCAAGTCAAAAAACTCTAGCCAGGTGCGAGAAAGATGGAAAGACCCTATCTGCAGTGGGCATATGTTTTCTGCTCCCCAACGGTCCTATTGTAGGAATCAGAGGAGCGGGAAGATGTGGTTCAAAAAAATCCCAAGGGCCTTTTCAGGACTCGTGTGATGGTGGCTCCCCTCGGGGCAGAGGGGGAAGCTCTAATGAAAGATGCTGACCCTGTGGTAGAGGTGGTCCACAAAATTAGGGTTCCAGAGATTTTTTCTCTGGGCAGTCCTACCAACGCTCCTAAAAGAGGGCCCAATTGCTTACCTCTGGAAGCAGTTGGGGGAAGATTTTCTCTGCACTCAAGAGCCTGGTGTCAAATAACTTCGGATACTTGGGTGCACAAGATCATTGCCAAAGGTTACCATATTCCCTGCACTCTTTTTCCAAGATCAAAATGAAGACTCCCTGATGTTCCACCCAATCAAAGAGATCAAGCAGCTTTAGAGATTCAAAAGCAGCTAGAAAAAGTCATCCAAGAAGTCCCACCAGACAAGATAGGATCCGGATTTTACTCAAGGTTTTTTTGGTGGCAAAAAAGCAAGGGACTTAGGTTCATAAGTTCATAGGTAGGTATTAGGCTATCGGCCCTAGGGCCTATACAAGCCCAGCCAAAAAGGTACCCTGGCTTTTGCCACCCAAGAAAATTATCTTCCTGTGCCACTGTCGAGCAGAGCCACAGAAGTAATCCCCAGGGTGAATTTCCTATTTCCCATCCAATCATCAAGATTTTTCTTGGAGAGTGCTAATGAGGAGCTTTGTTTGATATAGACAGGTAGTTTATTCCAGAGTATGGGAAGTCTCTGGGACAGGAATCTATCCCTCCGGCATGTTCTGTTTATTGTGATGACAAGGTTTAGGTCCCTAGAGCGTGTAGCTCGGAGGGATTGGGATTTCTTTAAGTGGAGCATGTCCAACAGCTCTGGGTTTGACATAGCTTTGTATGTTAGGCAGAGATCACCTTTGAGCAGGCGATATGCGATGGAGTAAAGCTGGAGTTTTTTGAGACGGTCTGCGTAGGGCATCTGTTTGAGGCCGGTAATCCTCTTTGTGAGGTATTTATGTGGCCTTTCCAGTTGTTGTAGATGTCTTGTGAGGTACATACCAAAAGGGGCATTGTACTCTATAATGGGTCTAATGAGTGATGAGTAGAGGGGAACAATGACCTCTTTTTTCCTGGATGAGAAACCTTTTGTGATGAGGTGTGCCATGTAGAAGAATTTCCTGACTAGTGTGGTGATGTGATTATCAAAGGAGAGACTACTGTCCACCTGTGTTCCAAGGTCTCTTATCACACTTTCGGTGTTAAGTATACTACCGCCTATGTTGTAGTTCTTGGGTACAGAGTTTTTACCAAAGGGAATGACAATGCACTTTTTGGCATTGAGCTTGAGGCCATGGCTTTGACACCAGGCATCAATCTCAGTGAGGCCCTTTTGTATGATGTTCACATCGTTAGGAGTTTTGATTATGGCTCCTAGTTTGCAGTCATCTGCAGACTTCATTAGCCAAAGACCTTCTGTGTTAGCCTGTACTTCAGAGAAGTAGATACCAAACAGGAGAGGACCCAGGACTGAACCCTGTGGTACTCCACTTGTCACTGGTCTGAAGTCAGATTTGGAGTTTGCTACTTTCACAGTGTGGGTTCTGTCAGTGAGCCAGTTGGCAACCCATCTTGTGACATAGGGATTTATACCTAGTTTAGTGAGTTTATGTATAATTCCAGAGTGGGGGATGGTGTCGAAAGCCTTGGCAAGATCTAGATAGGCTGTGTGAACCACCTTACCCTCGTCTACTGCTTTGGTGACTGCTTCAAAGAAGTCTATCAGGTTTAGGAGACATGATCTGCCTTTTACAAACCTGAACTGGGTGGGGTCCAGAGTTTGGAGATTACCAATGTCTTTGTTTATAAGTTCCATGATGATATGTTCCATGGCCTTCCAGACCAGGCTCATCAGGCTAATGGGGCAGTAGTTCCCAGGGTCTGTGGTAGCTCCCCCCTTGTGGAGTGGGATAACCGTCACTGTGCGCCATTCAGCGGGCACAAAGCCTGAGGTGAGGCTATGATTGAACATGGTACTTAGGTGGGGTGCCAGTTTGTTCTGTAGTTCATGTAGAACGCAGCCTGGGATGTTGTCTGGTCCCATGGATGCTGTGTTCTTGACTTTGAAGAGTGTGGGTTTTACCTGTGCAGCCGTGATTACAGGAACTTTGCATTCTTCTGGTATAGAGATGGGCCCTTTAGGGGGTGAGAGGGGGATAAAGTTAGCACTGAACCTATCTGCCAAGATGTTGGCGATATCAGTTGGGTCTGTATATTTAGTGCCATTGTGCTGTAACTCAGACCAGATCTGAGTGTTGCCATTGAGATTCTTGTCATAGCTATAGAATGCTTTGTGGTTGTCTTTAGAATCAGTGGTGATTTTGTTTTCATAACTAGCTTTGGAGGATTTTATCAGGGATCGAAGCTTCTTACTGAGGCTGACCAGGGAGCTCCTCCACTCATGGGATTTTACTCTCTTTTGCAACAGTTTCTTCCTTCTGTTGTACAGTTTGTTTATGGCAGGGGACCACCAGATTGGCTTCCTTTTTTTGGAGGATAGCATCTTGGTTCTGTTTGGGCTAGCACGATCCATGCACTTGTGTAAGTGCTTATAAAGTGCAATTGTGTAGGATTCAGTAGTCGTAACTGTATTGTCCAGCTGCATGGGTGTCATGAAGTTCACCACTTCTGTTTTAAGAAGCATGAAGTTGGCTTTGGATACATTTTTTACCATGGTTGCCTTAATGGGGGGTGGGGGCAGGATGTGGATATCTAGCGTGATTAGCTTATGGTTGGATCGGACCAATGAGGGGTTGACTTCAGGTGTGGAACACCAGTCACTCATGTTGGTAATGACTAGATCTAGGATATTGTTGCCCCTGGTGGTGGTGTGAAAAAGTTGATCCAGGGCGTTGGAGTTTATGAATTCCAAAAAGCGTTGAGCAAAGGAGTTGGTACATGAGTAGTTTTCCCAGTTAATGGTGGAGTAGTTGAAATTGCCCATTATTAGGGTGTTTGGTTGAACCCTAATATTTTCCAGTGCATCAAGAAAAGAGGAGTGGGAATCCTGGGACATGGTGAGGGATCTGTAGCAAGCTACAATTTGATTTGCAGTTTTGCCCAGAGTTAGTTGCACTTGGATAACCTCGGATGCATTATGCTGAGCAACTAGCCTGGAGATGTGAATATCCTTAATGAATATAGACACACCTCCGCCTTTGGTGTCCCAGTCCAGGTTATATGGCCAAAAGGTGTGGTATGAGTTATAGCCTGCTAGTGCAGGGGTGCTCTCTGGAGACTTGAACCAGGTCTCAGTCACTGCACAGATATCGATGTTCTCCATTTTAAGGAGTGCCTCGAGTGAGTGCATTTTGAGATTTAGACTTCTAGCATTGAGTAGCATCACCCTCAGTTTTTGCTTGCCTGTTCCTGTTACGGTGGTGAATTTGTCATTTGAACCTTGCCTAAAAAAGGCACTATAGGGGCGGCAAGAACCTTAGCCAGTATCCGGAATCCCAGGGGTGGCAGGTGCAGGCCAGCTCTGGTAAAGGATCGTGTTCTGTCGACCCTGTCATCCCAGGCAGACAGATACTGGATCCCTTTAGAATGACACCAGAAGCTTAGCCAATTGTTGAAGTCAATCATTTTGTCCTTGTACTGTGGTATCATTCTGGGTGATGGCAGAATGCTACTCAGGGCTAGGGTCATACCTACCTGGGCTACAAGATTGGAGAGCTCTTCCATGTCTCTTTTCATGTAGTCCAGGGAAGTACGTCTCAGGTCACTCTCACCAACATGGACAATGACAGAGTCATATTTGTACTTGTTGTGGAGTGACCTGAGTGCGTGGGTTATGTGGCGGATCCTGGTACCCAACAGGCAGCTCACAGTAACCTTCTCCTTGTTTAGCCTGGTGAGTGGGACATCAGTGTGCCTGACTGTAGTGTCACCTATGACTAATGTGTTGGATACGTTGTTTTGCATTATTGGCTGTGGTTGAGTGGCACACTGAGTCTGCGGGCTATGTGTCATTTGGGTTGTGTTGGAGGGGTGGAGGTTGCTTGCATTTCTGCTTTGGAGGTCTCTGTTACTTGAGCAAATTATTATTGAGAGCCTCCGTGAATGTTTTTGTGTTTCTATGTGTGGATTTTGCTGGTGTAGATTTAGTGAAACTATGTGATGAGTGTGGTGTGGTGCAAGTGTTTACCTTCTCCTCCTGACTGTCAAGTTCAGTCTTGGTTGGAGAGAGCTTTACCTCCAGTTTGGCTAGATAAGTGCATCTCTCACAGGTTGTAGTGTTGGGTGGTAGGAGGAGAGGGTTGTCTGTGTACATGAGGCAATTTCTACATTGCCCCAAGATGCCCAGATTCATCAGATAGACAGGAGAGAACACTGGGAGCTGACTCTTGGACATGCCTAAATAAAAAACTATTTTCCTTTAGATAAGTGAGGAAAGTGAGTACAAGAGCTGTTTTTCTCTAAGCAATTGAGGAAAGTAAATACCAAAACTGTTTTCCTCTAGGTAATGAGGAAGGTTGAGTGCTGTAGTAATTAGTAACTTATTTAGTGCTTACAACAAGTTCTGAACAAGTGCTGAGCGCGAATAAGCAAATTCAAGTGCTAAAACTAAGAATCTGTATCTGGACTAAACTAGTTACAGGAAAGGGGGGAAATAATTTCAAATGTGGGCTTTTAAATCAGAAAGTTGAGAGAGATGGAAAAACTGCCCAAACGGCCATTAACTACAATTTCTGGGCCAGAACCACTCCTTATGTGGTAGATAGGTTACCTAGTGCTTACCACTCCCACTGATAAGCTAGAAGGCTTCCCTCCAACACAGAAAGCTTGGTGGGCTCAGAAGCTTACATACAGTCCTGGATACAGAAAATCTGAATCTGGACTACACTAGTTACAGGAAAGGTAGGAAACAGGCTTAGTTTTTTTTTTTTTTAATACAGAAAAGTAGCTAAAACAGCCGTAAAAAACAATTCAAATGCAGTGCAAGCTAGCACGCTTGAGTATGTAGCAATGTTAGACCAAACAGTTTAAAAAAATGCAATTAAATTAAAAATGACTAAAACCAAGTGCAGAAGGAGTCTATTAGGTAGAATGAGGTAAAGAAGATGGGACTGTTTTTTAAACCTCAGCCTTCTGAACAAATTTGTTTAGCAAGCAAAATTCCAGATGGTTCCAGTTTAGTCTGTACTTCCCTTTTTAGAGAAAAATGATTGGATGTGCTCTATAGATCTTCAAGATGCGTATTAACACACAAAAATGGACAAATGCTCCAGAAGGTTCCTCCACTTTCAGCTATAAGCCAGTCATTTTCAGTTCAGAGTGCTGCTCTTTGGCCTCACAACAACCCCCAGGGTGTTCAATGTTTAGACAACAGTAACAGCTCACGTGAGACTGCATGCATTCCGGGTGTTGCCTTATCTAGATGACTGGTTCGTCACCACTCCCACTAGACATCTACTACTTCAAGCAACAGATTTTATTCTGCACATGTTTGTTCATCCGGGAATTACAAAGAATCAATCAAAATCTCAGTTAAGTCCCGCTCAAGATCTAGAGTTCATAGGAGTTCATCTGAATACCATCTCTTGTGTAGCTTCCCTTCCTGTTCAAAGGCTACAAAAGATAAAACTCTAAGTACAAACCATTCTCTCCAACGACAAGGCTCCTGCACTTCTAGTCCTTCAAGCTTTAGGGTCCATGGCAGCGACCGTTACCTTAGTTCTACTAGCAAGATTTCACATGCGGCTGCTACAATGCTTCTGGCATCCCAATGGTACATCCTAACCCATCTAATGATGCATCCAATTTTAATCACCAGTCATTGCAAGAAGGACTTATCCTGCTGGATGGAATCCAAGGAAATTCTTTTAGGCTGTCCCTTTGTTCCACCTCAACTCAAGGCCATAGTGACCACAGACGCCTCCCAGATGGCGTGGGGTGTCATTATCTCAGAAGAACAGTCTAAGGCACTTGGTCCTCAATAGAGGCCAATCTGCATATCAGTGTTCTGGAACTGAGGGCAGTGCTCTTAGTGTTGCAAGCCTTCCAATCTGTCCTCCCTCTAAGAATGTTTGCAATTCAGACAAAATGTCAGTAGTCTGGTACATCAACAAACAGGGTGGAACCAAGTCTTACACCCTGTGTCGAGAAGTTCTCAGAGTGTGGCAATGGGCGATATCCTCCAACCACTTTCTAATATTAATGCAAATCCCAGGGAGCTCGAACGTGATAGCAGACAAACTGAGCAAATGCATTCTCCTGCCTCATGGGTGGTCTCTCAGTCCCAGAGTGATGAAGGAGATTTTCCATTATTGGAGCCAACCTTGTTGCGACCTCTTGCATCACCCCTGAACAACAAGTGCCGCAGCTACGTTACCCTAATTCCCCCTCGGGGGAGTCCCCAAGAGATGCTCTCCTTCATGATTGGCCCTCGGGACTACTCTATGCCTTTCTCCCCTTCCCACTGATTCCTCTCTTCTTAAAGAAAGCCAGCAGGTTGAGAAGCAAGGTGATCCTCATTGCACCCTTCTGGCCTCAACAAGTCTGTCTTCCATTTCTGTGGCCTCATCTAATTCACCATCCATCGATTCTGGACCCAATTCCGTATCTTTTATTTCATCCACAGGGACTGGTGCACACCAATCTTCAGAACCTCAAGCTTACAGCTTGGCTCCCCCAATTACATTAGTCACCAGGCAGAACAATTTATCTTCCCCAGTCCAAAAAATTCTACTGGCTTCCCACAAACCTTCCACCATGAAACTTTACTACAGCAAGGGAAAAGATTTTCTATTTGGGGGTACCATAATGGTCTTAACCCCTTTCCGCACCAGTTTATTTATTTTATTTTTATTTATTTATTTATTTATTTATTTTATTTTACATTTGTTAACTGGGAAAGTCTGACTGGATACAGGTCCATTTTCAGCGGAAGCCCAGGGAAAAAAGCTGCAAGTGTACATAACAAGTGTAAATACAGTGAAATCATTACAGCGAATTATCACAAAATTGAAATTTGTTTAACAATATATACACACAGGTACATGTTTTACTCACATACACACAGGATGGGTTGGAAGTTAGTATCTGAGAAAGAAATAGTGATTTCATCTTGAAAGAGGGAAACACAAACATTAAGGTGGTTAACATATATGGTATCATCTTAACTTTAAATCTTTCAGTAGGTGAGAGATATAAAAAATTCTAACCAGTTAGAGGATCAGAGATTTATTCTTGTAATGAGGTCTCATTTATAGATTATGTTTGAGTGGGGGTTAGACAGGGTTTGTACAGGGACAAAGCCAATGCATTTTTAGGTATTTCCTAAGGGATTTTTTGAATTGGGATAAGGAGGGGTCAGTGGTGAGTTCAGCAGGAAAAAGGTTCCAATTTCTTCCGGCAGAGTTGGAGAATAGTGATTCACTAGCTGAATTGTTGGTTTTAACAGTTTGTACTAGCATTTTGTTGGAAGAGTGAAGGGCCTTTAGGTTACTGTAGGGGGTGATAATATTTTTCAGTATGGGTGAAGTGCCTGGTTGGTAGAGAAATTTGTGAACAACTATTAGTTGGTTATATTGCAGTTGGTAGGGTAACTCTAGCCAGTCTAACGATTGAAGGTTAAGACAGTGATGGGTTCTATAAGCTGATCCTGTGGCAAATCTGGCAATATTATTGTAGCAGCTAATAAATTTATTGAGGTTTGATTTGCTTGGGTTTACGAAGATGGGTGAGGCATAAAAAAAGGTTGATAGCAGATGTGTACGGGCAGTAACAGTTCTAGGAGATGGGGTTAGGAATTGTTTAATCCTGTATAAAGAGCCTAGTGTTTTGTTAACTCTTTTAATAGTTTTGTATATGTGAGCATCAAACTTAAGGTCATTGTCGATGATTACTCCCGGTAGTTTAGTACTAGGTTCTGGGGAAATTATGGTGCCATTGTTAGATGTTATGGTGAGAGGTGGTGAGGGGTTCTTGCGAGTGGGGGAGAAGAATTGAAAAGGTATTGGAATTTTTAGCTATGCTTTTCGGTCAAAGAGCATCTGCTTCTACTATTAAGGTCCAACTAACTGCTATTTCAAATTTTCACAATGGCTTTGAAGACCATTCACTAATTTCCCATAGATTGTGTCAATTGTTTATGAAGGGAGCCTTACGGTTGAAACCCCCGTTTAAAGACACTCTAGCTACTTGGTATCTGACTTTCATTTTGCAGTCTTTGGTACTCCCCCCTTTGAACCCGTGGCTACATGTCACATAAAGTTTTTTTTCACGAAGAGCATTTTCCTCCTATCTATTACCTCCACCAGAAGGATTTCCAAATTACAAGCACTATCTTCAAAACCCCATACTTCATTTTTCATAAGGATAGGGTTACTCTAAGAACCAACCCATCTTTTCTTCCTAAGGTGTTCTCAGAAACTAATGTTAATCAAACCATTGACTTACCTGTTTTCTTTCTGAATTTTTCTAACAAAGGTGAAATTGCTTACATTTGCTGGATGTTTGCAGACAGTTACATTTCTACCTCACCAGGACTAAAGAATTTAGAAAATCGGATCAGTTATTTCCTTTTCTGGGAAAACCTGTTTCAAAAGTCACCTTGTCAAGGTGGTTTAGAGACTGTATTACTTTCATATACAATAAAAAGAATCTCCCATTACCAGTGCCTGTGAGAATGCATTCTACTATGTCTGCTGTTTTCTATTCCAAGGCTTCCATGGATGAAATATGCAAAGCAGAAACATGGACTACTCTGCATACCTTTATCACTTGTTACAAATTGGATCTGGTCTCCAAGGGAAGAACATCCTTTGACTTTATGGTTATCAGGAATATCTTTCCATAAGGCCACCCAAGACCTAAAGTAGCTGGGGACTCTGTCCCAAAGTTAAGGATAAATGAAGACTGACAACATCAGGTAAAGGAGCTATGTACTTACCATAACGTTCCATCTGTGTTAGACCTTGGACATAGCCTCTCAATTCCGTATACGTATTCTTCTGTCTTTCTGTGTAGCTGCAAACTCAATTTGAGGTAATCTGGAGAGAGGTATTGTGGGTAGAGTCTTAGCTCGAGAGTTTTTGCCTTGGGTGAGCTGTGTAGTGGCTGAGCTGGTTCCGAGGTTTGGAACTGAGTCCCAAAGGTCAAGGATAAATGAAGATTGACAACACAGATGGGATATTATGGTAAGTACATAACTTCTTTTTACTTCAGGTTTTTATGTTTGTGAGATTCAGTACTATTGATTTGATGTTAGTGGTTTCTGTGTTAGTGGCTTCAGTGACATGCTATAAATACTTCTCTTATAACAGGGTTATTTTCTTTCCTATAAACATGTCCCTGCACTACCACATATAACTAAAGCACAACTTAGCTGACTCTCCTTCTGAGTGGTATTTCTATACTGTTTGGCTTCATCAGGGCATACCATGTTGTGTTTGAATGAATTCCCATGATACTTCAGCTAACACTTTCACCTAGTAAAAGCAACAGTGTTTGCGGCTCTGTCTCCTTTCCTTTCCACTAGAGATTTAAACTTACAGAGTCTCAGGGGATGCAGGCGTTCTGTACAGAGACAAGCCAGCTATGTTGTGACAGTTGTATGAGCAGCTCAGGAGACTTAACCTGTCTGGCTGTCAAAGTCAGTGAGTGGAAGAGGATATACAAGCTGAAAAAATATTTACTGTTTCGCAAACCTCATTTAGCCAGTCTCTGCAGTTAAAACAAAAAGGATTGATACACATCTGTTTAGAATATGGCAAAGAACCTGAATCTAAGGAGTAGGTTATTAAAAAAACATGTGCAAATCCTTTCTGCAAAAATTCTTAAGTACAACAGTATTTTGTTCTTTATTTATAAATGAATGGACAAAACACACCAATGCAAAGAGAAGTGAGTAAAATGTCCTGCTGTATGTATATAGAATATGCTGTTGGAGAAATAAGCTTTAGATGAAAAACAAGACCATGATAATATGGCATTCTTTATCAACCCATTTTGGCAGTACTCTAGCTACCTCATATGGTGCCTTGGACAGCTAACCAGACTGGCACATTCTCAACCTAAAGCTACTCTTCTCTCTTCCTGTAATTGTAGTAAGCTGCTTGCAACAACTGCAATCATGCAGCTTGCTAGACCTGATAGCAAGCATCCAGCTTTATGGTAAAATAAAAATGCAGTATCAGCATTCATTCATGAAGCCCCAATATTCTCACAGCTTTATTAATGAATACTGGAACTGCACTTCCATCCCATCTGCACCTGCTGGTTATGCCCTCAACAGCGTGCACTTAAGGTAGATTCCCTCTTTGTCCCCAGTTATAGCTGTTCATTTTGGAGTGGAGCAAATGATAAAATAATATAAAATAATACTAACTTTCTAGAGTGATGAGAGGCTTTATAATTGCATACAAGATCAAGATATGATACAATGTATGTATATTTTCTGTAGTTTCTGGCAACAGAGGTGTTTTAAAAGATTGTTTCTGCTTTTGAGGAAAATTCAGTTGTGTGCGAACTGAAAGATGAAATAGATATATCACTGTTTCTGTCTCTGTGGGAATAACGTGTTGATATAAGCTCCTTCTAAGGACAACCAGATGTCTTCAGACATTTTAAGCATTGGATGCACTGTCCTGCTACCAAAAACTAATGGCTGCTAGGGTCTATGTTTAGCTATCGAAAAACAGATCCTCGAACAGCTAAATACTGAATGTAAATCATCTAAATGGAAGATTACCAAACATGTAAAACTTCAAAAATAAATTCATCGAATGGCCATAGTTGGCCAACAACCAGGAAATAATGTGATGCACAAGGTAAGTAAAGGAAACTTTTTAAATTTGCCGTATTCCACACAGTAGTGCGCCTGGGGGTGTGGGGGGCACAGCCTCCATATTGGGGGGTGTGGGGGCACATCTCCCCACCTTTGTTGGTTGTGTTCATGTTGTTGGCTAACTATGGCCATTCGATGTATGCATTTTTGAAGTTATACGTGTTCAGTAGTTTTCCATTTTAGATGTTTTACATTCAATATTTAGCCATTCAAGGATGTGTTTCTTCGATAAGTGAACATAAACCCTGGCTGCTTGCCCTGCTACTTTTCCTAGGGAACATGGGCTACAACTAGACTATAGGGAGCAGTTTTAAATTTGATGTTTGGAAACAACTTGCCATGTAACAGGGATTTTGCACAGAAGACATATTATCCAACCTCATTTTCTATAACATATAGTCAGTGTTTATGCATGATAATCTCTACCACCATGGTGTTAACAGCGATAGAAAAAAAATTATTTTCCAAGTACTGCTTTAATCCATTAACAATTAATTAATTAATTAATTAATTAATTAATTAATGGATGGGAAATCAGAAATTCATCCCTGGTTTCGCACCTATATCTCTAATGGACAGGGTTAGGCTTTGTACATTTGATATATATGAGCCTATATTGTAACTGTAAAATTCCTTGGGGTATTGACGCATGTCAGCAGTATTGTAGTAAATTTGGGGTAAGCATGGCTAGTCTTAAAATGGCCCTTGGGCTGATAGCGTGCTAACTACTTATGAGCCTGTGAATACTGTATGCCAGCGATGCCTGTAAGCAGCCTTATACTAGATGCCAGCACTCCCTGAAAGCAGCCTGACACTAGATGCCAGCACTGCCTGTAAGCAGCCTGACACTAGATGCAGCACTACCTGTAAGCATCCTGACACTAGATGATGCTTAGTATAATTAATACACTTGAAATTGGTGTCACACCCATTTCTGTCACACACCCTTAACATACACAGAAACCCGAAAGATCAGTTATCTCACACTGCTAAAGTTACATTTCATATGTCCCTTTAGTCAGACTGAACTAGGCACCAGGGCATGACCACACCATCTCCAGCTTAGCAATCCTATTAAGCAATACTGATAAAAATGATTTTTATCCAACAGCAGACCTCATAGCAAATCCTAATAATAGGAAGGCAGCTAGAACTTCTGAGGGGATACTGTACTTAAGTGACTTAGGCTTAAGCAATAGGATATTTCTAAGAAATGTATTACCCTTCCAAAAGGCTGTGTGACCTCAGACATAGTTTTACTTAATAAGGGGGTACAGGTGACAGAGCCTTTTAGTCCTGTATCCCAGATCTGGCAAATTAACTTTCTTTTGTTAAAATATCATGGTTGTCCATTACTTAATATTCAGTTTAATAGACATACTATAACCTTTCAGAAGCAAAAATGAAGTCATATAGCTGCTGTCATAGTGAGTTCTTATGTAAATGCATTACAGGATATTCATTACTGTTGCTACAGTTATAATGTGGGTAGAATGACTTTTGGAAAATCCTGTGTTCATCTTAATAGCTAGGATTGTTTTAACAGTCGTGTTTTATATCCCTCTTGCAATCTGTAAGCCACAGGGCCTTGGGCATGTGACGTGTGACTTGCAGATCAGCTAGCTGTATGAAACCAAAAGTTGATCAGATTTTCTAATATCCTAATTTCATTGGTCCACAAAATATAGACCTACAGTCGCCTTTTAAAATCTGTTAAATGAAAGCTACTCATTGAAAACTAAATCTGTTTGTGTGTGTGTGTGTGTGTGTGTGTGTGTATGTGTGTGTGTGTATCACCATACTCTGATACTGTATGTTAGCCTAATACATTAGAATTACCTCTTTATTATTATATTTGAATTTTTATACACCAAAATGGCTGTCATAGGGGCTTCCATAATAATGTGGTTCTGTTTTTAAATCTCTTAATCTTGTTCAAGCAGTGCAGTTTGCATCCTTATAATATGACATAGCCTAAATGTTTTCTGTATTTTTCTTTGAGATGACACCTGTCAGTCCTAGGTAAATGAGAAGAACCAAAGGTGTGCAGGTAACTTAAATGCCTAAGCAAGGACATGTTATGACTGCAGAGATAGAAATGAAGGACACTACAGAGGTCAGTTTTATTCCCTAAGCTAAGGTAATGCCACAATCATTCATAGATTCCAGATTTAAGAATTTACATGTAATATCATAAATGTTTTCTCAAAATGTTATAGTTTTGAGTATTTTGGGTCTATGTTTTCAAAACCTCATGTCTGAAGCCCATGTCATGAGTTGTACCAATGTTACAGTTCTTTCAAACATTATAGGTTTGTACAATGAGCAAAACTGCACATTTTAAAATGAAATCATCCTTTTGGATGAGTGTCACAAAGAGAAGACAAGCATGCTGAAAGCAGCACTTGAAAAATATTTACAGCTGTTAAGCATGGAAGGATTAATGTTGCTACCTTTTCAACTGACCAGAGTGGCTCATTACATTTTTAGAAATGTGAACTTTTGCAAGACAAATTATAGTGACAGCCTGTGCAAAGACATGAACTTTATTTTTTTTTTGCCAACATAAACGTTCACTTTGTGTTAGTCACTTTTTATATTAGAATGAATATTAAACATGATTGTCTTACCTAAACTACTGAGGATAAATTTTGAAAGACAATCTCATTCAACCACTGAAAAAATGCATCATATGTTAAACGTTTCTGCACTGAGTGGTTCATCTTATTTTCTAATTTGCCGTACCTAAAAATGACCTGTCAGGGACTGCCATGCTGAGTGATTTGTTTTGTACACGAGTCCTGTCTGCTTGATGTCATTTTGTAAATTACATAAGGAACTGTGATAAAAGGATCATGCATTGTTAGCTTCATTGTCCATTGTTGTAAAATTATAATACTTTGATGTCCTTCTTTTTGACCGTTAGCCTGTCGTGTTTTTTTTTTCCAGCAAGTTTGCTTCCTTTGATTTTTACCTTGACCTTCACCATGCGTAGACTGGAAAAGAAGTAACTGAATTTTATTAGTAGCCAGCTGACACAGCATCTTAAGGAATATTTGCACATTGAGCTTGTAAGAGCAGCTGAGTTAGTTACTTTTTAATAAATCTCAGAAATGTAGTTTCAAGTTGAAGTTTCCAGCTAAGGTGCGAGAAATTCAGCACCTGTGAGCAGTAGCTTATACCCAGTCTGAACTAACTTGTGGTGCACTTTAACAGAATTTTTATTGACCTTTTAATTAGAATTAGTGTTTTTATATCA
Source organism: Protopterus annectens (assembly GCF_019279795.1). Taxonomy (NCBI): domain Eukaryota; kingdom Metazoa; phylum Chordata; order Ceratodontiformes; family Protopteridae; genus Protopterus; species Protopterus annectens. The sequence goes on from NC_056733.1 coordinate 765,519,934, forward strand.
ATCATCACAGCCACTGGGAATGCACAAGCCAGTGCATTTCTTTGTGCCAGTCCCAAGCCCAGATAAATGGGGAGGGTTGCGTCAGAAATGGCATCCGGCGTAAAATTTTGCCAAATCATACATGTGGACAACAGTACAGATATACATACCAGATCGTTCGAGGCCCGGGTTAACAACGACCGCCACCAGTACTGTTGGCCAACAGGGTGCTGGTGGAAATTGGGCTACTGTTGGCCGAAGGAGGAGAAGAGGGGAAAGACATGCCCGAAGGCAGGTAAAGGCTAGGTCTGTGATAGTGAGGGTTGGAACTTTGAATGTTGGCAGTATGACTGGTGTAGGGAGAGAGCTAGCTGATATGATGGACCAAAGGAAGGGCGGTATATTGTGTGTGCAAGAGACCAGGTGGAAGGGGAGCAAGGCTAGGTGTATCGGAGGCGGGTTCAAATTGTTTTATCATGGTGTGGATGGGAGGAGAAATGGCGTAGGGGTTATCCTGAAGGAACAGTATGCTAAGAGTGTTTTGGAGGTGAAAAGAGTGTCGGATAGAGTAATGTTTATGAAGCTGGAAAGTGATGGTGTAATGATGAATGTTGTTACTGCATTTGCTCCACAAGTTGGGTGTGCGATGGATAAGAAAGAAAAATTTTGGAGTGAGTTGGATGAAGTGGTAATGACTGTACCTAAGGGTGACAGACTGGTGATTTAAGCAGATTTCAATGGGCATGTTGGTGAAGGGAACAGAGGGGATGAGGAAGTGATGGGTAGGTATGGTCTTAAGCAAAGGAATGCAGAAGGTCAGATGGTAGTGGATTTTGCGAAAAGGATGGACATGGCTGTGGTGAATACGTAATTTAACAATAGGGAGAAGCATAGGGTGACATACAAGAGTTGAGGAAGATGAACACAAGTAGATTATATCTTATGTAGAATGGCCAGTCTGAAGGAGATTGGAGACTGTAAAGTGGTGGCAGGGGAAAGTGTAGTTAGGCAGCATAGGATGGTGGTTTGTAGGATGACATTGGTGATCAAGAAGAGGAGGGTGAGTGTGAGGGCAGCACCAAGGATCAAATGGTAGAAATTGAAAAAGGGTAATTGTGAGGTGGAGTTCAGGGAAGAGTTAAGACAGGCACTAGGTGGCAGTGAAGAGTTACCGAATAACTGGGTAACTACAGCAGAGCTAGTAAGAGAGATGGCTAGAAAGGTGCTTGGTGTGACATCTGGAAAGAGGACAAGGAGACCTGGTGGTGGAATGAAGAAGTACAGGAGAGTATACAGAGAAAGAGGTTGGAGAAGAAGAAGTGGAATTGTCAGAGAGATGAAGAAAGTAGACAGGAGTATAAGGAGATGAGGTGCATGGCAGAGAGAGAGGTGGCTAAGGATAAGGCGTATGAAGATTTGTATGAAAGGTTGGACACTAAGGAGGGAGAAAAGGACCTGTACCATTTGGCTAGACAGAGGGACCGAGCTAGTAAAGATGTGCAGCAGGTAAGGGTGATAAAGGATAATGAGGGAAATGCACTTACAAGTGAGGAGAGTGTGTTGAGCAGATGGAAAGAGTACTTTGAGGGGATGATGAATGAAGAGAATGAGAGGGAGAGAAGGTTGGATGATGTGCAGATAGTGAATCATGAAGTGCAGGGGATTAGCAAGAAGGAAGTAAGGATAGCTATGAAGAAGATGAAGACTGGAAAGGCTGTTGGTCCAGATGACATACCTGTAGAAGCATGGAGGTGTTTAGATGAAATGGCAGTGGAGTTTTTAACTAGATTGTTTAATGAAATCTTGGAAAGTGAGAGGATGCCTGAGGAATGGAGAAAATGTGTTTTGATACTGATTTTTAAGAATAAGGGTGATGTGCAGAGCTGTAGTAACTACAGAGGGATTAAACTGATCAATCACAGCATGAAGTTATGGGAAAGAGTAGTGGAAGCTAGGTTAAGAAGGGAGGTGATGATTAGTGATCAGCAGTATGGTTTCATGCCAGGAAAGAGCACTACAGATGCGATGTTTGCTCTGAGAGTGTTGATGGAGAAGTACAGAGAAGGTCAGAAGGAGTTGCATTGTGTCTTTGTGGACTTAGAGAAAGCATAGAACAGGGTGCCTAGAGAGAAGTTGTGGTATTGTATGAGGACGTCAGGAGTGTCAGAGAAGTATGTAAGAGTGGTACAGGATATGTACAAGGGTAGTGTGACAGCGGTGAGGTCTGCAGTGGGAGTGACGGATGCATTAAGGTGGAGGTGGTATTACATCAAGGATCAGCTCTGAGCCCTTTCTTATTTGCAATGGTGATGGACAGGTTGACAGATGAGATCAGACAGGAGTCCCTGTGGACTATGATGTTTGCAGATGACATTGTGATCTGTAGTGAGAGTAGGGAACAGGTGGAGGAGACCCTGGAGAGGTGGAGATATGCTTTAGGGAGAAGAGGAAGGAAGGTTAGTAGGACTAAGACAGAATATATGTGTGTGAATGAGAGGGAGGATAGAGGAATGGTGAGGATGCAAGGAGTAGAGGTGGTGAAGGTGGATGAGTTTAAATACTTGGGATAAACAGTTCAGAGTAATGGTGAGTGTGGAAGAGAGGTGAAGAAGAGAGTACAAGCAGGATGGAGTGGGTAGAGAAGAGTGTCAGGAGTGATTTGTGACAGACGAGTACCAGTAAGAGTGAAAGGGAAGGTCTACAAGAGGGTAGTGAGACCAGCTATGTTATATGGGTTGGAGACGGTGGCATTGACAAAAAGGCAGGAGTCAGAGCTTGACGTGGCAGAGTTGTAGATGTTAAGATTTGCACTGGGTGTGATGAGAATGGACAGGATTAGGAATAATATATTAGAGGGTCAGCCCAGGTTGGAAGGTTTGTAGACAAAATCAGAGAGGCAAGATTATGTTGGTTTGGACATGTGCTGAGGAGGGATGCTGAGTATATTGGGAAAAAGATGCTAAGGATGAAGCTGCCAGGTAACAGGAAAAGAGGAAGGCCTAAGATAAGGTTTATGGATGTGGTGAGAGAGGACATGCAGGTGGTTGGTGTGACAGAGCAACATGCAGAGGACAGGAAGAAATGGAAACAGGTGATCTGCTGTGGTGACCCCTAACAGGAACAGCTGAAAGAAGAAGAAGAAGATATCAATCATCACTTCCCTTCTCTCTAACTTGCCTCAACCAAAGACTGCCTCTTTAATACTTTAATACAGCAGATATTGTAAAGAATATAACTTATTGCTTTGTTGAAAATGATGTATTGAGAGACTGCAAAGACAAATGAAGACAGAGAAGGAACATAGTAATATGAAAACACTTTACCTTGCAATGTGGCATTTCTGAGGTTGGATTAAAGGGAAGGAAAAGCAGCGCATGAAGCGAAGAAACAACTGACACGAGGATGGAATCTTCTTTATCAGGTAAATTTGAAAGCTATGCTTGAAACATTTGTTTTTGTTCAAGCTGATCTGTAACTTTAGATCGTACTATTTACCTGAGGTGTGATATTGGCCACCTGTGCCTGATACTAATTTAAGTACCTAGGTTTAAGACTTTGTTGACTCTGTATTCAGTTATTTATTTTTTATTCCCTTTATTCACCTTCTGAAGGTGTTTTGAGGGGAGATTTCTGTTTCACTTACTTGTGACATTGGAGATACAGGTATCCAGGCCGACCTGTATGTCTGCATGTCCAATATGTCCATCAGTACTAGAATCAGGGACCTAAATCTTCCCCAACAGTTATATAACATTTGCTGGAGAGACAGATTTATAACCTCGTGTCTACCGTACCTCTGGAATAAACTTCCTCTGCAGGTTAAATAGTGTGACTTACTGTCTCCCTTAACTATAACCTAGAGGACTGGATGGGTAGCTACACATTTATTCTAGGATCGCCAGGAATGGCCTTCCTGAAGGAAGGATATGTGGCATGAGGAAGGGCACTGGAGAGACGTGAGTGGTCATAAGACCTTAGTGACCTTGGAATTTCAAAGAAATCTATGAAATGTCTCTGTTATCTCTTGGCACTAAATGCATGAGATCCTTTTACCCTCCTTGCTTACATGCTGTAACAGATGAGAGGGAGACAAACAAGAAAGAGAGCATGAAATTTCACAAACCACAAAAAGGTCAAGGCATACAACAAACAGAATAATTCTTAAACAATGCTTTCTTTGTATGTGAAGCTCTTGATGTCAGATTAACGAGAATGAATAGTATTTTTTAAAAGAAAAACTTGACATTTAGGTTGATTTGTGCTTTAATGTGACAGTCATGGATAATCCATCCTGCAGTAACGCAGTAATGTTGCAGTATTTGCTCACCTTTTACACCATCCATTATAGTACCTTTTTCCATCAAATGTACTTATTTCCCTAAAACCTTCTCTTACTTCCTCCACTTCTCCAAATGATCCTTTAATTTTGTTACCTGTTCTATAAGCCCTGCATTCCTGCTAATTTCATCTTTGCCTCCATACTTCTTCAGTACACTGACCTCTATTTTTCCTACTGCATTCAACCTCCTCTTCTCTCTTTCAGCCTCAATCTCTATTGTAAATATGCCTGATCTCTGTTTATAATGTAATATATTCTGTACTTAGTAACTTAGAGCATTTCTACAATACTACTATATATATATATATATATATATATATATATATATATATATATATATATATATAAATAAAATAGTAATATAATATTTATATTTATTACTACCTTTTATATATATATATATATATATATATATATATATATATATATATAAATAAAATAGTAATATAATATTTATATTTATTACTACCTTTTGTGTTGTGACTATCAGTGTCATTTGTGCTTCTGTTATTATTGCTGTCTGATTCTTGATTCCAGTGCACATTACTATCTATTGTCAAATGGCCCAGATCATGTCTGAAAAGGGTCTTTGAAGTAGTGTGCTTACCCAGTTAACAAATGATATGATTAATTCCTATCCCCCGCAAAACATGGCTTCCTTCCTTCCCAGAGTGCACATCTGACCTATGTAGATAATGTCAGTACAGCTAGACATAATGGTAAACTAGTCTCCTCCTTTTTATAGACTTGTCTTAAGCCTTCAACACAGTTTGTCATAGCGAACTTTGACTTCAAATATTCTCATTAGGTCTCGCTCAGCTTACCCTTCTATCGTTTAAAAGCTACCTATCCAATAATTATCAGTCAGTAAAATGGCACTCCACCTTCTCCGCATACCTCCCAGTTACCACAGATGTACCACAGGACTCTATTCTTGGTCACCTCCTCTTTAACATTCTCACCAACACCTTCCACATATTCACACAACAGGCCTCCCTAATACAGCACACAGATGGCTCCACACTCATTACACATCTGACAACATGACAGACCTTCAAAAAATTACTCAGGAAGCTTTAACAGCAACTGAAACATGGCTTTGTGACTCACAACTCATATTCAACCCTAAAAAAAAAAAAATTTGTACTTTTTTCCCTAAATCCTTGTCCCATGAAAAAAAACTAAATTTAAAGTCCTCTCTGTTGATAATACAAACATTGAAGTCACTACTCAGCAAATTATTATGGATGATAGTGAATGATAATCTTAAATTCAACCTGCATATACAAAATTGCATAAGAAAAACTCATCAAAAACTAGGGTTGCTTTACAGAGCCAAAAACGTTCTTACTGACCCAACTAAAGCTACACTTGCTCCTACTTATCTCTTCCTCACACTTCTTTATGGCGCTCCCATCCTTACTAACCTTTAGGGATTACAAAAATCAAAACTTGAACAATGCTATAACAACATTGCTAAATTTGCAGCAAATACCCCTTTCAGCACTCACTACTATATAGCACTAAAAAGCCTAAATTGCTTATAACTACCCCAGCAACTAACATATACACAGCTTTTTACCACCTATAAAATTATCCAGAATCCATCTGCTTGTCCAGCATTAAATGACAATCTACACAACTATGTTCCTAGTCAGTCATTATGATCCAGTAACCAAAAACTTCTGTTTGTCTGCAAACCTATCAAATCTGCTGGGCATTGTCTGTACTCATACCATGTTGCTAAGGCCTGAATCTAGTTACTTGTATCCATCAGGTTAATATCCTCCCTCCCATCCTTCAAAACCATTCTGAAAGACTTCCTAGCCAAAAGCTATCTGTGTTCCTGCTCATCACCAGGGCAACCTATATCCCTTAATGTAAGCAAATTATTTTTTTATTTGTCTTTGTTTACCAGGAAAGTCCGACTGGGTAATACCCATTTTCAGCAGAGGCCCAGGGAGAAAATCTCCATTTGCTTACATTACATTATGCTAAGTTCCAGTTAAACACAGAGTAGTTAACATTTCTATTTACATTTATACACAAACAGTAGTTACATTTATACATTCAAAACCATTCTGAAAGACTTCCTAGCCAAAAGCTATCTGTGTTCCTGCTCATCACCAGGGCAACCTATATCCCTTAATGTAAGCAAATTATTTTTTTATTTGTCTTTGTTTACCAGGAAAGTCCGACTGGGTAATAGCCATTTTCAGCAGAGGCCCAGGGAGAAAATCTCCATTTGCTTACATTACATTATGCTAAGTTCCAGTTAAACACAGAGTAGTTAACATTTCTATTTGCATTTATACACAAACAGTAGTTACATTTATACATTCTAAGATTTTACAGAGGTGGAAGTTACTAAAGAGAAAGCCCACGTGCAACTTAATGGATTGTACAGGCAGCAGTTATGTATACATTTTTTTTGTCATTTCAATGAGAGGTTGAGTGTATTCTGTTTAAGGAGAGTATTTGGAGAGTACCATATGGCAAACACAAAATCTCAGCCTTGCAATGTGCATGTGCAGGACCAGGATTGGTTAAGATGTTTAAGCAGTGATTTAAAACTTTTATTTTGTCGGAGAGTTTTAGTTGTGTGGGGATACTATTCCAAAGTTTAGCAACGTATTTGGAGTAGAGTGAATCTCCTGCAATGTTATTTGACTTATCTGTAAGCAATAAGAATTTGTTACTAGAAAGGAGGCCCCTTATTG